>NC_140588.1:1091787726-1091984790 GCF_964204655.1 Triturus cristatus | reverse complement strand
TTGCCCTCTTTCTTCTTGAATAAATTAACGACATACACCTCTTTGGTAAGTGTATAATTGGCCTGAACACAGTGGTGTTCGAACAAATTGATAGAAACAAAAACGACCATACTTTACCACGTTACTACCTCTCCTTTTTACAAACATTAAGCCTAATCGGCTGAGAAGGAAAGGACAGGTAAGACGACTGATGTCTCCCAATCTGACCCACAACACGGGGACTATATGTCAGTGGTTTTTGTTCTTAAAGGACACCATCTCCACCACCCAGAATTACCCCTGACCAATTGGCCCGGAATAAAATGTCTAAAGCACCCTGTTCTCCCAAAGATAACTCCAGCCCTATACTAGCCGTCTCAGAGTATCCCGAACAAAACAGCTGATGGCCCCTGTTTTAAACTGATAAAGGGTCACCTACTGTATGAAAAGGATACTCGTGAACGCATGACCATAGCACCTCGCACTTACGGGTATTACCAAACCTTGCATTATAGGGCGCAGAAACTGACACCTAGAAGGCCAGACGATGGACAGGGACACCCACAGAACCCTGCACCACAGCAGTAATTAATAGATTAGTAACACGCACATTAACATCAGAGTTAATAGACACCAATCATATAGTAACAGATAAGAGCATTTCCGCAACTACTCAGTGGTTGGGAGAGAGAATGAAGTATGTAAATGTCTTCCCTGCCAAGATCTCTAAGACTTTCGTTTCTTATAACCTATTCAAGGATAACCTGCAGCCATCGGAAGAGAGGGGTCGGATGTGACGCACAGTCTGGCTGCGGATCATAAAACATCTATGACATCGACCAAGGGGGAAGCGACGAAGCAACAAGAGTGTGAGACGAGGCACCATTATCAGAACGATGAGCGCGAAGGGCTACATCGAGGCCCCTGCTCACTGACCAGCGTGCCTGAAGTCTTAACCCGTCGGGCCCGATTGATGGGCCCAGTGCTGAAAAGATTCTGCTCTCCTTGGTCCGCATTTTTGATCTGATCCCATGCCACCCCATTCTCTCTTCCTCTTTCATTTGGACTATGACTTTGACCTACTACCGAGGAACAAAAGGCCGGCACCCTGTCTCAAAAGTACCTGTGGTGAACTGTGTTAAGGAACAGGACTGTGATCAAAGAACAGTGAGTGGTCACACCCTGCCACGTGAAGAAATCGGATTTGAGCTGGACCTTAGTTCCACCGCCGGTGCTCAACAGTGCCAACGAAAGAAGAACAACAATGAGAGCTTACCAGTGATAGCTCTTTATAAACAAGGACACTGGAAAGAAGAACCCATGTCAAAGTTGAAAATCCTCTCCCAACCACCTTATTATATTAACTATCTTCTTATCAAGTTTTCATGATGTTGCATCAATCACTTCCGACTGTACACTGAGAAGTTAAGAAAATGTAACTTTGTATAGTAACATTCATACAACACCAGCCATGTACACAACTATACTGTAACTTTGAATGTACTTCCTCCTCGCCTGCTTCATCAAACTGTATGAGACAATGTACAAATGTGTCAGATTACTCCTGCCTACCCTAAAGACTCTGTATCTTTAAATGTGTGACGAACATTGACGATACTGTAACTGAAAGGCTAACAAAGGCGAATATTGGCCGGACAAGCTGGCGAGATATGTTAAAAGGGAGGACTGTGGAAATTTAGCTCGCAAACTGAACATTATCTGCGCCATCTTGCCCCTCCCCAGCACCACGCGCAGCGAATGCACAGCCGCCATTTTAGGCACCCCACTCTCTCCCCGCTCACTCTCGACCGCCAGCGCTTTCCCCTGGCGCTGCAAGCATCCCCCCCCGCGCGCCGGCCACCCCCGCTCTCTCATACAGGCCATAAACCCTCTCCTTCTGCGCGACCCTGCTACGGAACCACTTCCAACCGACAACCCATACATGGTCATGCCTCTCCTTTGATAACCCCCTTCCTCTGCGCCCCATTGTCTGAACTGGTCCCAGGCCATCACCTAGCCCTGCGGATGCAGTTTACTGCCCCTACTGTAAGGGAAACACCCCACTTCAAAGGGATTACAGTAGATCAAAGCCCCTACCCCCTGAGACCCGGCCAGTTGCACACACCCCCGGGAATTAGCGGAATTCCCTGCTGCGCGATAGCCATCTCCCACTGCGGGTAGGGTGGGAACTTCTACTGTATCTATGTGTGGGATCGGATCTGAGCCGGGGCTTCAGGGGATGTTCTTTCAGGCATCAAGGGAATCTCAAGAATGTACTATATGTAATAAAGCAATAAACCAGTGTATAAGAGACCAGGTCTCAGAGATGCAGTTAGAGCACCTCGTGACGATACCTTGCTGTCTGATCTGATGTGTTCTGCTCCGACGGAATAAAACTTTGTTTCCTGCCTTCCAGTCTCCGGCGCCTGCCTCTTTTATTGGTAAATTATCGAGTGGTATGAGAGGCGATTACCGCCGGGCAAATACTTGAAAGATTATCAACTGAAACTGCCGCTACCATTTAACATGTTGGTGTACAATATTTATTGGTGACAGTATTTATTGCCTCAGAATATTTAATTGCCTGTATTACCTGCACTGTTATTTATGTCCTTTATATTTATGATCACCCCTATTTATTGAATCTCCAGACAGTATTTATTTGACCTGCACTATTTAAAATTTGTATATTGTGATTGACTTATTTATTTTCCCAATCAGCAACTAAGAGAAAAAGATAAAGAAAGATATTTTCATAATTTTTACGGTGTAGAGTCGTTTTTGGAACGGATGCACGCATGGTTATTGTATGGGTATATTGTATGCTTAGCACGGTGCCTGTTTCCTGACCACTCGAGCCAAGCTACCACAGTGTGTTCGGGGAGTCCACCACCACCCTGCGGAGTGGGAGTGGGCTGTTTCCAACAATTGCATTGTACTTTATTGACATCGGCAGGATGGCAGGCAAAGCTAACTTTGGTGGGATTTGTCCATGTGACATGCAGATTCCATCAAATATCTCTGGAGAGTAGCAACTCCCAGCGTTATCTTAGAAATGAGATCCGATTTCCCAGAACACTACTCTTAAACATAACTCCTGTTCCATCATGTGTTTCTTGCATGACCCATTGTAGTTTTCCGTGTTACCCAACTGTACATGTTGCAAGCCTCATTTCCCTTTGTACACGTTTCTATATAAACAAGTTTGCCTTTGTGCCACATGTAGGAAAGTGGGTTTCTGTTGCAGTAACCCACCCCCACTTTTTGCCAGACTACTGATGCACTTTTTCTTGGTGTGCCCTGGGTCCCTGCCAATCAGGTTCCCAGGGCCTGTGTTCTTTCCCCAAAACTAACCCAATTAGCATCTCGAACCACAGATCAGCCCCTGGTAGATGGTACAACAGGTACCCAAGGCACTGTGACCAAGGAAGATCTCTAAGGGCTGCAGCACTTATTGTGCCACCTTTAGAGGCCCTGTACCTTTACTTTCTTACACACTTACTTACACACACACACACACACACACACACCTCCCCCACCCTTTGCAGGCTGCGTGTTTTGGTGCAGAACAAAGTGAAGAGCCGACATGGCACACATCCCTGTGTGCCAAACCTATAACCCACTGCCCTGGCATAGATCAGTCACCCCTCTAGCTGGGTGCCCTATACCAGTGGTGAGTGTACAGGTGCATGAGCCCTATAACCCTACAGTGTCTAAGTCCATTCTTAGGCATTGTAAGTGCAGTGCTGCTATTAAGAGTATATGTTGCTGGGAGCTTGTCATTATGAATTTCAGAGCACCATAACGGCTACACTGAAAACTGAGAAGTTTGGTATCAAACTTCTCAGCACATTAAACCCACACTGATGCCAGTGTGTGATTTAATGAAAAATGCAGAGATGCCCCCTGAAAAACGGCCAGCCTCTGGTGGGTTCCCTGACTGTTACACACCAGCCTGCCACCACGAGACAGGTTTCTGGACCCCTACGGTTGGAGCCTATGCTCCCTGAGCCCAGTTCACACCTCCCCCAGGCCAGGAAGAGCCATCTGTGGCAGGGGAGCTTCACGGCCTGGCAGCCTTTGTAATGTGACCCCCAGCCTCTCCTGCTATCAGGAGCAGGCCCCCTTCCTGTCTCCCCTCCCTTTCGGCGGGAAGACATGGTGGGAAAAACTAGCCAGCCCAGGAGGTGTACCTACCTCTGCCAACTCCACCCCTCAGGTGGGGGAGGCGAGGTGAAGCCCACTCTCCTGTGCTCGCCATCTTGCAGATGACAGGCACTCCCCAATCAGGACTAGGGGTTGTGCTCACTCCCCCACGTGGGGTGAGCACACCAAGAGTGTATTCACCCTAAGGTCAGTAGCCCATTGGCTACTGACCTCAAGTTCCCTAAAACGCCCCCTAAATACAGTATTTAGGGGGCAGCCCTGAACCAAGAAAGCAGTTCCAGAAACGATAAGAAGGACGAAGAGCCGTGCAGAGCTAACAAGAGGACGACGCACACTGACATAGCCCCACCCCAAAAAGACCTGTCTCCCCTTGAACCTGCTCCTGCGAAATCCCGGTGCGTCTTGCAGCCAGCAACCTCAAAAACTCCGGAGGACCTGCCTGCCTTCACTTCAAAGACTGAATCTCCCATGAACACCGGACTTGTTCAAACTGCAGCTTCCAGTGCCAGCCAGAGACTGCGAATCCAGCCCACTCTGCACCCGCCGAACCCAGCCCGAGCTCGAGTGAAAAAACACCATGAGGAGGTCACCCCGGAAATCCTGACCCGAGATCAGGAGACCCCCGATCTGCCTCAAGCCGACGCCTGCAGCCTAAATCCAGAAGGCCCCCCCTAACCGCGACCAGGAGCTGGTAAGAAGATCTGACCCCAAAAGGCACCCTGCACCCGATGCCCCACGGCCTCGTGTGCCTAATCCGACGGTGCCTGCCCAATCCGACGGTGCCTAACCAACCCTTAACTTCCCAACTTACCTCTCCAAGTGGTGGTCGCACCCAGAAAACCTTATTCTCCCTGCCCGCAGTGCTTTTACAAATCGGAGGTTCTCCATAGAAAACAACAGGGCACCCGACGTCGAAACAGCACTCTGCACCCGGACGCCCCAGTGCCGCTGAGGGTGCAACAACAGTGCATCACTGACCCTGGGAGACCCTGAGTCTAACCCCAGAACCTTAACTCCCACAGCCCTTTACTTACCTGTGAACCGTTAACCTGTTTTCCTTCAATAGGATAACATTGACACTTTTTCTCCAAAAAGTTTTTAAGTGTGGAGTTTTGAAACCTAAAAATACTCTTTAAAAATCACACACATAAACAAAACGTGTTCACTTACCTGTTTCTAGGAAATGTCCCAGTGCTGAATCTAGGTATCCAGCACTGAGTTAGAAAAGTAACATGAAAAGTAACTTACCTGCAATTTACTGTTGAAGCCCATTCATTTCAATGTACTGCTCCAAAAAGTTTCTAAGCGTGGAGTTTGGAAAACTGAAAATATTCTTTAAAAATCATGCGAATAACCAAAAAGTAATTACTTGTCTGTTTCTAGGAAAAGTCCCAATGCTGAATTTAGGTATCCAGCACTGAGTTAGAAAAGTAACATAAAAAGTAACTTACCTGCAATTTACTGTTATTCGTTCCAATGTACTGTATTTGCTGAGTGTTGCATGCTACTGCTCCCCTGTAAATCAAACAAAGTACAGTTTCTATTGCATTTTCAAACTGTTCTATATCCAGTAACTTATTATTGATAAGTATTTAATGATTACCTGTACCAGGCTTGCTTGGTTCTAAAAATAAACAACAGTATATTTTTATACAAACACAATTGGCCTAGAGTTCAGTTCTGGAGTGTGTGAATTCATTTGCTGACTGCGTGTGTACATCAAATACTTAACACTGTCCTCTGATACTGCCTTACTGCTCAACCAAGCTACCACTACCAGACAGTAAGGTTCTATCTAACTTTAACCTCTGCCTACCTCTGGGGGTCACTTCGACTCTATACACACTATACCTCATTTTAGTGTAGTATATATAGAGTCAGGTTTTTTACACCACATTGTACTTTTACACATAACCTGCCTATGGTTTCGCGTTCTGTTCTGTTTATGAGATTTAGTCTGAGCACCACCACAAGGTCAGACAACAATGCCCTTTGTTATTCTTTCTGGCGAGGCACTAGCACCTAGACATAACACAAGAATGCAGCTGTTTATGTGCACGTGAGCCAAAAACACACACTTGGAACGAGAGTGTTGAAACAAGAGCACTTCGTCCACTGAGATATAGAGCGTCCATCTGTGTATGCTAAGGTCCGGGGTCTGCCAGTAATCCCAGAGATCTTTCATATAATCATTTAGCTGCAGTAGCAAGGGAGGGGGCATAGGTCACTCTGTCCTATAAAATGACAACGCTTTTCATGGTATATAGATCATGGACCATGCTAACAAAATTTTATTAGGCATTTGTTTTCCAATTGTGGCACGCATACTGCATTTCAGAAAACAATATTTTGAATAAATATTCTAAACTTTCTTCGTGTCTCTTGGTTATCTCATTGTGGACAAGAACGAGTAAGAGAGCGAAAGGCTGTGTCCTGGTACCGTGATCCCTGAAAGGGTCGGGAGTGTTGTGTTCTGGGGGTGCCAATTCACTTGTTTCTCTGGTAAGGTGAGGAGGGTAAGTGAGGCACTATAGCTAGTCGGGCTCGGACTCATAAATCACTGAGGTGGCATGGTGACTCAGTCCCTACATACTGATGTTCTTTGGTTCCAAGTGCAGTTCTGTTCCAGTGCAGAATCCCTGCAACAGTTCCAGACAAGAATATCTGACCGAGCCTCCTACCATCATCTGCGCTGGCTCCGTCTCCCTGGCTCCCATCATCTGTGGTAATCTCTGTGATGAGGCTGCCAAATCCCAATGCTCCAAGACCTGCCAGGTGCTTCTTCGATTCCTGAAGAAGAGAGAGAGGTACAAATAGATTGGTTAGTGCAGAACTGTTTTAAGAAGCACCGATGATCGCAAATGACTCCATCATAAACACTGTGACAAAAGAAAGCTGAATGCAGAGAAAAAAGACACATTTGAAACACAAATCCAGCAAACACAGAAGTAGAATTAAAACCAACCAGGTTATATTATCGAGAGTGGCTCATATTTATACCAAGAGGCTCCCCAAGCTCAGAGAGAGAGTTACATAAATGTTCAAATAAAGTAGACGGTCCAGGACTCAACCAGACGCTAAACAAAAATCGCAACACACAGGGTCAAAAGCCAGTGGTGTAGCAGCACTATGCCACCCAACTTTTCATTTCAACACTTGTGAAGAAGAACATGGTGCAGCACTCACAACAGAATTCTCTCAAGAGTCACCAGGCAGGTGTGCTACATATGGGGGATCGGGCCGCCTTTTAAAAATCTATTGTTATCCTCCGTGTCCAGCCCATGTCTTGACTAATGGTGGATGTCAGCTGATTAATTGTGATAGCGTGTAGCTCTTTTTTACCTGTAGCCCAAGTGGAAGAGGATGCCAACTGGCTTCCATGATGGGAATCCCTCACTTCCCCCAGGCGGTAAGATAACTCTCTTTACACCTGTTAGATGATACAAATTCAATGCGACATACAAACCAGCATGGCGAGGGTGTTCTCATGGATAAGTGGCATTTACCCACGTGATTTAGTACTATTCAGCCATAGAGAATTTCTCGAACACAGCTGCAGACACAATTTAAAATGTTATGCACACCGTCATAGTCCAGCGCCACTGGTGATGCCACTATGGTATGTTGCATAGATTCCAGTCACACACACACTACTGATTCTTACTGCCTAACGCTGAGTGGCGATGTCATGGCTGTAGGGAAAACACGTCAAGAGCAGTGGTCTGACCAAGGGATGCAGCACTAGGCATTGACTGTGAGATGTATGCGTCAATGCAACCCAGGACATTCAGACCTAGAGAAATGCGGAGACGCCTGCGTTGCTATATATCCGACGTGGCCCTCTAGTAGAATCTCAGACTTTGCTCTCCCTACAGCTGAGGGTCTAGGCGCAGTCTGTCAGAAATGGGTCATCAAATCAGGGCTCGAAAAATACACTCGCCCGCTCGCTATGGCGAGCCAGATTTAATAAGGACGAGCTATTTTAAGGGCCTACTCGCCCTTTCTGGCGAGTAGTAAGACAAACTGACTTTTGACCTCTGTCTCTGAAAGCAAGATTTTAAGGCATCTTTACTGCTCACAAAGTGAATGAACAATAAAAATGCCTTTAAATCTTGTTATCTTGCCACATTTGCTCCGCTGTCAGAGGCAGAGATCAAGTACATTACAGATAGGTTGAGTCAATTTTTCAAGTTACTAGACCTGCAGACTTTGAGCCCTGCAAATGCATAGTTAAGGATCATGTTGAATATTCTACATGCAAAAAACAACCCCTTCTCCCATTTGGCAGCACTGAGACCAGGACAGGACACAGCCATTGCCTTCAGCTGTGGGGGTCAAATGAAACATGGCTCCGTGGCCCTCCCAGTGCATTCAGGTCCATGTGGGCCATCTTGCAGAGTTGCAGTTCTTCCCGTGAAGCAATGCTTGATAACTATTAATTTCCTCCAATCTTTCATTTTCTTACCCCGACACGTATTTCGCTCTTCGTGAGCTCTTGAGTGGAGCACAGCAGGTTGGCTGTAAACAAGTTTGTCTCTCAGGACTTGTTGTGCTCCACCTAAGAGCTCAAGAAGAGTGAAACACGTGTCTGGGGCTACGAAATGAACCATTGAAAGTACTCCCAATCAGGACCATGGGAGAACCTTACACTGTTTGTTGCTGCTGTATTATTTATTTTTTTTTTTTAAATAAGCCATTTCAACAGAGAATGTGCTGACTATACATGATCATACACAACCATAGCACTTGTGCACGACTTCCACACACAAACGTGTGTAGTTCAACAGCCAGAGCTGTCAACTTTGGATCTGGGCAGATCAGGTTTGCGACCAGACGCAGGCTCAACGTCTTTTGATTTTGGGCAAAACTCTTAATCTCCTGTGCTGAATCTGGTCTTGTATAATGTAACCATGATGTCATTTCAGATGTTGCAGTGTTATTACTGATGTGATAGAACACCATTAATGATGTATAATGTGAGGTAATTAGCAGTACACGATGAGGATGAGAGTTAGTTAATTAAGGTCACAAGTTATAGTTACTTGAGATAACTATAACTGGTAAATTTCCATGGTTTTGTTGGTCTAAATAGTAAGTTTTTTCTGAGATTTTCACCTATGTCTCTTTAACCTTTGTTTTTTACAGTAAATTTCTAAGGTTTTTTAAATGTAACATGAGGTATTATTAGAATTCTTAAGTAGGAATCATGTAATATTCAGCTACAGCTTTTCTGAAAAGTTATGAGTTGTCACATTTGACACACAATCCATCATGATTTGATTGATTGATTTTATTATTTATAAGGCGCGGGGAATCACCCCCGGGGGGGTATCTCAGCGCTCGGATGCGGCAGTGAAGCATAGATCAAGGTACCCAGGCTGGGAACAGGACGGTTTTGAGAACGTTCCTAAATTTCCAGTAGTCGGGGCATTGTCTTAGGGCCAGCGGTAGCTGGTTCCAGATGCGGGGGGCCTGGTAGGAGAAGCATTTTCCTCCTGTGCGTGCTTTCCTAATCTTAGGGACTTGAAGGAACGACTGGGAGCTAGAGCGGAGGGATCGGATGGGAGTGTAGAGGTGAAGTCTCTCCGCTAGATAGGGAGGGCTTTGTCCCCAGATCGCTTTGTGGGCGAGGCAGCAGATCTTAAATTTTATGCGTAATCGTATGGGAATCATCCACGGCATAATCTGCAAAGTAAAAAAATTTATTCTAGCTCAAACGGATCAAAAGCTACCAAAAATGCGGTAACAGTGGAAGGTCCGTTGCAAAGGTGAACTCCTCGTTCACTTGCTTATTTGTGCACTTGGTTGTTAAACTGCTTCTAATGAGGTGAAATCTTTCAACAGACAGTGTGTGTAAAAATGACAAAATAATGAAGTAATACTATAAAAAAGAAGATGCTGTATATTTGCCTTTTCTTGCTGCATAATTTAGCCAATACTGCAGCTTAATTTGGTGCTCCCCTGCTGCATTATTCTGCTGGCCCGACTATACTGTCACTTTAATGTTTGTGTTTTTTGTGTGAATTTCTATGTTTTTTTAACATAAAGCAAGTTGATTGCAAATGTTGCAGTGATATGAGAGAAGATGTCATGAGTGATGTAATACGTGGAGAAATTGGCAGTGCAGGAGGAGGGCATAAGTTATAGTTACCTCAGGGCAAAGGTCATAGTTACTTGATACAACCACAACTGGTGAATTTCTATGATTTTTTAAAATTTAAAACGTTATCTTGCTGAACATTTCACCTAACTAGAACGTTGCTTCAATCTTTGTTTTATTTCAGTGAATTTCTTTCTTTTTTTTTTTTTTTTTTTTTAAACAGAGTAATAATTTATTACAAACCTAAATCCAACTCTCACCACGGAAGGGGTTGGCTGCAAAGCATATCCTGCCGTCAGGCCCTCTGGCAAACCCGCCACCGGCAGCCGGCTCCATGCTGCACACCACCTTTGTCCGTACGCTGAAGGGGGTTGTCCACAAGGCCCGGCCTGCTGCCAGGACCTGTCCCCCCCCCCCCCCCCACCCCAAAAGGCAGCCAAACCTACGCTGCGCTGGGAAAGAGCAGGGGTATTACCGCAGGGTCTGGATAACCTCCTGCATGCAGCCAACAAATGCTGCTTAGGGCCCCATAATCGACCCCCCTGATGAAAATGCTGTTCATTTACTAAGAAGCAAGTCAGGGGTCGTGTGTATCCAATATATTGCTATATTTCTGTTATATATTGAAAAAAAGTTTAGTCTATTAATTCAAACAAAAGAGTTTTTTGTACAGCAGACATGCTGAACTCGCACATTTGATGGTGCTCTCATATGTGATAATGAAGAAAATGGCGGCTCAGTAAATTAAATTATTTGCCCACGATCATATAATTTGAAACCAGGTTATGGGTCAAGAGCATTACAAATAGTTTGAGTGGAGTAGATTTCTTAAGTCACTAGACCTGCAGGTCTAGTAAAAAATTTATGATTTTGAGAGGCCTCAATGGGTGCACCTGTAACCCCCCCCCCCCCCCCCAGGCACCCACAAACAACACTGGGCTGCGGGGGAGTCACAGTGCCCCCACAGCAGGGTGCAGCTATATATGCTGGTCCGTCTGGGCAGGAGTAATCTGTTGATGGGTTTCCCTGCTGCATCAGTGTGGGCAGGGAAACAGATCAAGTCTGCTCCCAGCTGGCATTTTTGAAGCTTCCGTCGGCTGAGAGAAGACGTGGTGTGTTCTGCGATTTGCCAGGAATTTTAAAAAGCTCCTGCCAAGCGGGAGCAAACAAACGTTTCCCTGCTCATGCTGGTACAGAGAGGGAAACTGATGTGTCCAGGGAATGGGCTCCCGGGACATAGCATTGGAGCTGGCCCCTGGGGACGGGATACCTGGAGCCATTAATGACCCAGGGAGGGGGCATTTAAGCCTCATGAGGGAGCCACTTGGTCCCTCCCCTTAAAAATACTGTGGGCCCCCAGTGCCATAAGCAGCCTGGGCCGCCCCTTAAAAATATACTGCAGACCCAGAGGAATGGAACCCCCACCCATGAGGGCAAAAATGACTAGGGAGGGGCAATCCCCACCTCCCCTTATAAAATGCTTCAGCTCCAGAAGATGGGGTCCCCGGGGCCAAACACCACAATATAAACAATCATTGCATCATTCCCTGGGGGAGGGGGTGTTAAAAAAGGAAGCACAGCAGCCCACACCTCTTTTCTTCTGTAATTTTGCAGCAGATCCTCCGCAAATTAGTGGAATTTGTTTTTTGTTTTTTCTAGACCATTTTGTGCCCAAAGCGTGGACCCATTGAGAGCCCACCACCAGGCCTAGGAGGTCAGGGTATCTGTACCCTGAACCCTTATGTCTTTTTTGTGTGCATTTTTTAGAACTCTGGATTGAGCCCTGAGTCCTAAACTGGCTGACAACACTTCCTAGTTGATGTTGTGGCAGCCAACCAGATCTCAATTTGGTAAAGAACCGGGGCCCCCTGCAAAAACTGATCCTACCCAGTCAGGAAAATAACTCAATTGGAAAAAGTGAAAAGACACCGGGCACAGTGTATATGACCTATAAAACACATGTCAACTCTAGACACAAGCAAAAAGTCTAAACTAAAAATACAATCATTAATGAAACAAAGTTATTTGTGAATTACTTTTTTTTAATTATTCTTATTTTAAATATACATGAATAAATGTTGTGATGGATGAAAAATGTACATAAATCCATGAAACAGAATTTATAACCACAATTGGTCACTTCCGTAGACCAAAGCAAAACACATAGATCTGATGTTTTCATTACATAGACTTCGTATTGATGAACATGCTATAGCTTGACTACATCACTTATTATCATAATACGTTCTGTTGTTTGGAGCTGCGGAAATAGATGCTAAACATTGAAATCTTAGCGACTTGTTGACAAACTATTGGCGGCTTGGTGACAAACAACGCGTTTCGGCTAGACCTTCGTCAGGAATCCGCTCATTATGGTTAGCTGAATGAAAAAATATTTATAGACATAATTATCACCTAGAGTTGACCAATCTAAAAACGAATCTATTTGAGTTTAAAAACACACTTGAATATTAAGTGGACTTGATGTAGTCTAAGGTTCATATGCTATTGCCAGGCAATATATCAACAATAGAACTGTTGATTGCAGAGGAACATACATTTATACAATATGTCTAAATTGTGTCTACATACCAAAGTATACATAATAAAATAAGAAGAAAGGGGTTGTGTTTGGATAAGGTAAAGAGAGATATTGCTATGTGAGCCAACACTTAGCAGAGGTGTACAAGAATAGCAATAGCGGTATTAACATCCAATCAACCCCACAACACAGTGCATGAAATTCAGAAAAAATAAGTGAATATGACACAATCACAAAAATGTGTCTATAAAAATGACAATGCACGAGCTCTTTTGGCTCTTAGAAAAAAGATCAAACGTATAGAGCTACATAGCCAGTATATGTTAGACAGTGAAGGACAATCAGGTAGTTAGGAGTATAGAGGTAATGGAGATTATACCAGGAGACAACGCGGTACACAGCCTTTTTTAGGGAGGCGATATACCAGACGCAGCAATTGGAGACCCCAATACCAGCCACGTCTTCAGACCAATCCCCAATACCAACCGCATTTCCAGGGCAATCCAGTGATGGATTTCAATCAATACCTAGTTACTCGCAAGGCACGGTACTGGAGGGAGTAGAAACGATACCAATCTTTAAACTCACAGGCTAGTTAGCTGACTCAATCAGTCCTATTTCTATGATGCTTCTTAGGACCGTAGGAGCGCGATAGGAACATAAATAGAACTGCTGTATCCCACCCAGCTTTGACTGTTGACTCCAAATAGAGCACAGGAACTTTGCGCTGTCGGAAGGTAAGATGTAGTAACGTGCTTGCAGTACCTTTCATCCCATATAACTGATGTTTTATTGGACATCAGGAAGTAGCCATGACGTAGTTAGTCTGTGTAGTTTATGGTAGGTAGACGCCATTAGTCGAGACGCAAGCCTCTGTCGATTTAGCAACTCCCCAGAGACCGGTATTTCGGCACGCCATCAGTTTAGAGGTTGATTGTATGAATGCTAAGGACAGCTGGTGCGTGCATTTATTTATCTCACCAACGCTTTACATAACACGTCATTTTTGGTGTGTATAACACTGCAGGACTAAATGGATGGTTGCGCCTTTAGTTCCTCATTAAATAAATCATGGTGTTTTGTTTAGTTTCATTGGCTATTTCAATATAGAGAGGCTGCACCATAATCGCTGTTAACAATTTTTCATTGTCATTATTATATGATATACGAGAAATGCGTAGGTATAGCATTACATTTTCTACATTTTACTGTTAAGTCCATGACCTTCAGTGAACTTAGTCAGCCCACATTGTTTCGTATCATGTTACTGCCTTTTATATTCATATCGGCCCTTGCTTGCTTCCCAGTTGTATTTATCCTATTGACGTTTGCAGAGATATCATGAAGTAGTCTCAATCAGCATTATCTTTACAACCTAACTAGAGGTGAAAAATGTTCTCTCATCACCATAAGGTCAGTATACATCTTAGATATTATAGCTATATAACGAGCAATTGCCGCCTGGGACACATATTATATACTTACTTTTTTAATCCTTTCAGGCAAGCTATTCTTGAAACCATTGAGAGCTTCTCTCGAAAACTAACTAAAACATTCAAAATTGAAATCATGACTGGTCATTAAAAGGTAACAATCTTATTGTTCATACCAGCGCAATGCGCAGATTTATATCCAATTAGTAGGCTAAGGATATTACAGGTTAAGATACCATCTTTACCTTGAAATAGTAGATATTTACCTGTCGGTATTTAGTCATCGTCCCTTTTTCTTTTCCTTTTCTTTTACTATTAATATTAGGTTTGAAGCCTATTGGACAGCCCTAATATAGAGGCATGTCTACATACGTAATACAAATTTAGTACAGAGAAAGATCAAGAAAATTCTTAAATACGGTATATACCAACAAATAGATAAAAGTGAGTTACAATACCTTAACTTTGCGTCATATGAAGACTGGGTGACTAACATCTGGTCCCCCTACCACCCTTTCTTTTTTTGTTTTAACCAATTCAGTCACTTCTAAAGCTGAGACAGACGTCTTTTACAGCTATATCTACTTCAAGACAGTGATGTCAAGATACTGAAGAGGTAGGCCTTAGGAATCTAAGATCTTGACAATGAGGATTATTTTTACATCCCGTCAGGACACATTTTTGTGATTGTGTCATATCCACTTATTTTTTCTGAATTTTATGCACTGTGGTGTGGGGTTGATTGGATGTTAATACCGCTATTGCTACACCTCTGCTAAGTGTTGGCTCACATAGCAATATCTCTCTTTACCTTATCCAAACACAACTCCTTTCTTCTTATTTTATTATGAATACTTTGGTATGGAGACACAATTTAGACATATTGTATAAATGTATGTTCCTCTGCAATCAACAGTTCTATTGTTGATATATTGCCTGACAATAGCATAAGAACCTTAGACTACATCAAGTCCACTTAATATTCATGTTGTTAAACTCAAATAGATTTGTTTTTAGATTGGTCAACTCTAGATGATAATTAGGTCTATAAATATTTTTTCATTCAACTAACCACAATGAGCAGATTCCTGATGAAGGCCTAGCCGAAACGCGTTGTTTGTCACCAAGCCGCCAATAGTTTGTCAACAAGTCGCTAAGATTTCAATGTTTAGCATCTATTTCCGTAGCTCCAAACAACAGAACGTATTATGATAAGTGATGTATTCAAGCTATAGCATGTTCATCAATACAAAGTCTGTGCAATGAAAACATCAGATCTATGTATTTTGCTTTGGTCTGTGGAAGTGACCAATTGTGGTTATAAATTCTGTTTCATGGATTTATGTACATTTTTCATCCATCACAAAATGTATTCATGTATATTTAAAAAAAAGAGAAATAAGAATAATTTTAAAAAAGTAATTCACAAATAACTTTATTGTTTCATTAATGATTGTATTTTTAGTTTAGACTTTTTGCTTGTGTCTAGAGTGGACATGTGTTTTATAGATCATATACACTGTGCCCAGTGTCTTTTCACTTTTTCCAATTGAGCCAACCAGATCTCAGCAGGAGATCTGTTGGATCCGTGGAGGTTCCGCGTCCCTAGATATACAAAGTTTTTGAGCATTAATTACTCAAACACTACTGATCGGATTTTCAGCAAATTACAAAAAGCACTCTTTCTGGGCAAGATTTAGCTTTCTGCCAAATTTGATGTAAATCCGTTCAGCGGTTTCAGCTGTAGCGGTTTCTAAATTTCCTTTTGAAAAATGAATGGGAAAATTACGTTTAGGGACCTCTTCTTTTCTCAGCCCATACTTGATGAATCACTCCGAAACTTTCCAGGCACAACATAGTCGAAAAGTAGCACTTTGTTAGAAGGTTTTATGGAGATTAGTCAACCAGTTCCAAAGTTATTAGCAACACAAAAAAATGCATTTCCTAAGTAATCATGATCCTAACTATACCCTGTGGCAATAGTGTAGTTTGACGAATCCTTGCGAAATTTTCAAAACTAGTTTGCCGCCCCATTCAGCTACCGTCTTGAACGTTTCGGCGTGATCCGTCAAGCGGGGGCCGAGAAAAGTGGGGGGGGGGGGGGTCCCAAAACGTGTTATCCCCTTGTTAATTTCCCTAGGAACTTTGGACACAGCTACGGCCTGAAATACTGAACGAAATTACACCAAATTTGGCAGGAAGGCAGATGGTGGTTCAGGAAAGAGCTTCTTTGTGATTTGGTACAAACCTATTCAGTGGTTGTGGAGTAATTTAAAGAAATTTCGAGGTGTATATATAGGGATTTGGAGGATCCACGTCCCCTTCCGATCTCGTGCTGAGTTCGGATTGGCTGCCAACACTTCAAACCAAGATGTGTTGCCAGCCATCTTGGGACTCGGCTTGAGTCGAGTTCCAGAAAAAACTGTTAAAAAAATTGTGCTGTGGTTCTAAAACATTTGGGAAGCACTGCGTTAATTGTCAACTTTACTTAGAAAATGCTGTGGCAGATCACCACCACCACCACCCAACCGATACTAGCGAGTTTGCACCAAGTAGTGTTACTAGACCTTTGCTGGCTCTACTTAGGGAAGTAAAAGGAGCAGAATAAATACATAGTTTCTGTGAGATGGGGGGACGTGGCGATGTACTGCAGGGAAATAAACACACAACACATGCTATTTCTGAAGTAACCCATACCTCCACTGGGATCTAAATGTGATCCCTTGAAGTTTACATCTTGCAATCGAGTTTTATATCACAATAACAATGGTTTTGTAGTGGGGTCGCAAACAATGAGTTACAAACGTCCTACCTATTATGATTTTAAAATTCTTCCCCTAGGGCTCTATCCCTTTAGCTACAGTAACATTTAGCATTAATCATTTGTAGATGGAAATCCCTTCCTACGACTCCAGCAATGTTATGTTATGTTAATTAAACTTCTTAAGCGCAACGGTTACCAAAGGGTGTCTTGGCGCTCGAAGTAGTGGGGAACTAGAAGGTAAATAACCAAGTTTCCAGCCCCTTCCTGAAAGAAAGGAGTTCAGTAGCCAATGGGCTACTGACCTTAGGGTGACTACACCCTTTGTGTGCTCATCCCACATGCGGGAGTGGGCACAATCCCTAGTCCTGATTGGTGAGTGCCTGCCATCTACAAGATGGCGGGCACTGAAGAGTGGGCTTCACCTCGCCTCCCCCACCTAAGGGGTGAGGTTAGCAGAGGTGGGCACACCTTCTGGGATGTGCTATTTTTTCTGCTCGTCTTCCCGCCCAAAAGGGGGGAGACAGGAGGGGGCTGCTCCTGATAGCAGGAGAGGCTGGGGGTCGCGTTACAAAGACGGCAAGGCCTTTGAAGGCCCTTGCCACAGATGGCTCTTCGTGGCCTGGGGGAGGTGTGACCACCTCCGCCCAGGAAAGGCTTTGTTTCTGGGCTCAGGGAGCGAAGGCTTCCACCCAAGGGGTCCAGAAACATGTCTCGTGGTGGCAGGCTGATGTGTACTAGTCAGGGAACCCACCAGAGGCTGGTCGTTTTTCAGGAGGCATCTCTAAGATGCCCTCTGAGTGCATTTTTCATTAAACCCCACACTGGCATCAGTGTGGGTTTAATGTGCTAAGAAGTTTGATCCCAAACTTCCCAGTTTTCAGTAAAGCCTATATGGTGCGGTGGAGTTCATAATGACAAACTCCCAGCACCATATACTCTTAATGGCATTACTGCACTTCCAATGTCTAAGAATTTATCTAGACAGTGTAGGGGTACAGGGCTCATGCACCTGTACCCTCATCACTGGTATAGTGCACCTAGCTAGAGAGGGTGCTGACCTATGCCAGGGCAGGGGGTTGTAGGCATGGCACACAGGGATGTGTGCCATGTCGACTCTTCACTTTGTTCTGCACCAAAACACGCAGCCTGCAAGTGCAGTGTGTGTGTGTGTGTGTGTGTAAAGGCACAGGGCCTCGAAGGGTGGCACAATTAGTGCTGCAGCCCTTAGAGGCCTTCCCTGGCCACAGTGCCCTTGGTACCCATGGTACATTTTACAAGGGACTGACATGTGACCAGAGAGGTGCCAATTGGGGGTACATGGTACAGTTTTTCGAAAGAACACAGACCCTGGGAACACAGCTTCCTACATTGCATTTTCTTTTTTTTTTTAAATGCAACTGTGGTACTCAAAAACAAATAAAGCCCAGTTTAGCCAGACCTAAAATCGACTGCACAATAGTTGCTATGCTATTTTAGGGTTCTTTTTTTTCCATAAAAATCTGCCGACATGGGCGTGGAAACATTTTGAACCCTCTTGTTTAAAGTTTGGAGAGGATCTTCCTCAGAATTTAACGTCATGAACTGAAGATCTAAACGACCTCTGGGGTCAGGAACTTCAAACTTTGTTGACCTCAAACTTACATTTGTACTGCTCTTTTGTTAACCCTTGTTGTATGCAACAAGTATGATTTGTACAACTCTCAAAATATAGTATCAAGACTGACATCCCTGCAGCTGGCTTAGTGTACATACAATTAGGGGTGGGCGGAATTTGCGTAGTCGCGCTACGCGAAGCTCCGCAAAACTGTAAAAAGTCTCTGCGAGCACGCAGAGTTCCATGAACACGCGGAATTGCTTGTTCTGCCCGTTCGCGATGCTTTTTTCCTGTTCGCGAATGCTGTTTGCGTGCTCGGGGGGAAATATCTTGCGAACACGCATTTTGAAAGCGCGAATAAGCAAAAAATTCCGCGAAGCCGTGGGTTGGGGTAAATTTTGGCAGTTCTGCGTTCTCCACGGAACGTGAAATTACCCAAATTCCGCGAGCGGAACGTAATTTACCTCCCAGGCCTACATACAATTCATGAACGAGGTGCATGGCTGGTGGACTGCAGCAGTTGATGTGACCAGCCCAAGAAGACAAGCAAGACACACAAAGAAATAATCAATTACTGCTATGCAGGTGAGGAATCCTTTAATAGGGACTGCCTGGCAGCCACTCTCCTCAACATTTGTTAGCATTTTTGTTTAAAAAAGGGATCTTCTTCCCTTCCATGCGTTACAGCAATAGACCCTCTGCTCATTGTAGTATTAAGAGGCATAGCTTTCAAGGAGTTTCCATATAAACAATCGAGGACAACCACTGCTGACCCTGTCAGGCTGTGCAAAGGTCCAGCAAGGGGCCAATCTCTATGCCCAAAGCTCCCCGATGGGTGATTGATCCAACTTCAATTTGAACCCACATAGGTTAAGTTTATAAAGCTTTTACTGAAGGTTAGAAAGACATGTAACCTTGAAGCAAACGTAGAACTCGCCCAGGGTTCATTACAGAGTTGGACCCATGAAACTATTGCCTACGGCTCTAAAGTTAGGGTTCAAAAGGTTTAAAGACCCTAACTAATAGAAAACCTTGGCATACAGCAGGCTAGCAAAGCAAACACAAAGGAGATGATGGACGGAGCACTGAAGTTTTTCAGACACCCACCCCCAGTCACAGATCTGGGTTGAACTATCATCATTCTTTAGCTCACTTCGCCACCCCAGTTCAGACAATATGTCTGGGAATGTGTGGTTAAAGAGTGCAATGGTGGGGTCAACTGGACCACAGACGTCAACGCTGCACATAAGAGGGGTTTCCTTATGCTGGCACCAATGTGAGCACCAAAGCGTTATGGAATAGGCGGGCTTCGCTATACTGGACGTGAACTCACGAGAAAAGAGCTTTTGTGTCACACGAGAGTGAACAGAGCACCATGCTTACCGTGTCATGTGTCGCAGTGCTTAGAGGGCCGAGGCAGACAGAATAAGGAGACGGGGCACTCTCAGGACAGGTTACAGGGGCTAACTGTTACTAGTTACTCTGTGGGCCCCCTACCGATTGCAAGGAGACCAGAGAAACTTCAGTTCATCTCTTCTGCTTTGTCCAGCGCTCAAATGAATAATTAACAATAATCCGAGCACTCTTCTATAGATTTAACAATGGCTGTCTAATGTTCACACACTGTGAGTGGTGTTCTAGCACTTCTGGTGTAACAGTGATGTTGAGAGCCAGACAAAGATTGTCCCGGGAATGCGAGGCTCAAGGCAGAGGCCGTGCAGACGTGAGGCGCAGGTAAGCGGCTACGCCCTGGCTCCTAACCCAAGCGTGGAGGAGCCTCTGGCTGCCGGAAACCAGTTGCCAGAAAACCCAGGCCCCGGGCCTGGGAAAGGGTCGTCTGGAGCCAGCGCTCAGTCCATGTACAGCGGTTACCATGCGGGAACGAGCAGTGGCACCATCTGTTTCCAAAGCGCGGACGCGTAATTGCAAACAGATGGCGCCGCTGCTCGCTCCCGCAAGGTGTATGCTGTACATGCACGAGCGCTCATTGGAAACAGTGCAGTACATGCATGAGTTTTCCAAAAAGTGCAGACCGATTCCAAGAGGTCACTCCTAAGCAGCGCTTGAGCGCTGATTAGGTGAGACCTAATGACGCTCTATGAAAGTGGTTTCACAAAATAGACCAGTGAAAAAAAAAAACTCTATGGAGAGGAATACAGTGCCCGAACCCAAAATTTATTTTCTTCATAATCTCTTCAATGGGTAGGTTAGAGGTGTTATTATTGTCTCATGTTTACTGTACTTTGTTAATAACGTTTTCAATAAAGCTCTGAACCGTTTTAAATCAACAATCCCGGCCAGAAATGGAAAGATCATTATCAATTGTGTTGTACTGGGTCATCCTTCACTCCACCTCCCTAAAATGTAGGTTTGGATTAATTTAGCAACCTGCATAGAAAAATCAAGGAGGCTTTGGATACCACACTTTCCTCCACAGACCCATTTGTCAAATATAGCAAAACTTAAATACAAAGGCACAAAATCAACAGCATGAATAGCTATCAATGTGCATGAACTGCAAAGCTTTGGTTAAGTCAGAAGGAAAGCAATAAGAACAACTGATGGACAGAATGTTGAACAATGTCAAACATTCACCCCTGTACAGAGAGAGATCTGGGCCTAAATCCATCGTGTTTTTTCTTCCCATGCCATTCCAATTTAAACCCATCCATATGAAAATCAGTCTTGACCCTGCTCCCCATGGGTAGCCTGGCTGAGGAGGGGTAATACCCCGACACTGGTCCTAGCATGCTTGTTTCCAGTCCAGGGAGGACCTGGTTTGGCAGTTAGGGCTGGACTGTTCCCATGAGGAGCAGAGTCAAGACTGATTTGCATATGGTTGGGTCCAAACTGGGGTGGAAAAGTGAGCAAGAGAACAATGGATTCAACCCAGGTCTCTTAACTGGGGGTGAGTGGTTGAAAAGTTTCAGCACTCCGTCCATCATCTTGTTGTGTTTGCGAAGTCAGAAGGAAAGCACATTGAACACTTGTACAAGGGGTCCAACATAGTCAGTGTTGGTCCATCAGCCATGCAGCTCCCCCGGACTCATTTTTTCAGAACAGTATGGAGCTGCCTACAACCTTCACTGCACCCATTCAGGTACTTCATACAGGCTGCATAATAATTCTTGTTTACCGTCTGTCTCTCTTATGATCACATGAGCTACAACTGCTGCTTGTCAATTCCTTCATCCAGTAATGTACCAGTCCACAGCAATAAACTACACATCACCAACTGGACAGGCATTTAGTCCAACACTGCAGGTCCCAACTAGCTACATACTATGACCGTTTCTTGACATCTCACAAAGACAATCACTAAAGGAATTATATTAAAGTCCATCTCCATTTCTCCCTTTAATCGGTGTCTGCTCTGGACCATAAGCTTTATACAAAATATCTCAGAACGACCAGCCCAGTGCAGTACACAGATACGTAGACTAAGAACATAAGAAGTACCATAAAAGAGCCTGCAGAGCTGTTCACAGCTTCCGGAGTACTGAAACCCATGAAACTGTGTGTCTGTATCCCACACTTCATCACCACGCTCTTAGGCGATGTATCCCATAACATGATAAACTAACCCAAGTGATAATCGTCCGACACACTTCCCACAAAGGATTAAAAAAAAAAACACACTTCCAACCAAACATCCTACACAGTGTAGTGTACTTGTTATTGCTAGGACAAACTCCATCAAACTTGGATCGAACGTCCCTTCTGACTGGACAGACCACCGCTGCATTGCCTTCCTTATCACCAAACAAACGAAGACACATAAACCCCAACTTAAGAAACCCAAACAATGGAAAGGAGCACTTACAACATTAAACTCAAAGATTTGACATCACCCCAGCAACAATGTATTAACGCTGCCAGCGGACATGACAAGAGGTCCATGACCTCACAAACTACTTTAACAACTCAATGATTAGCATTCTTAATGCAGTTGCGCCCTTTCAGCTGAAAAGACTGTCCTCTAAAGACTCCAAACCATGGTACAATAGGTGCCTAAATAAACAAAGACGCAACCTGAAACTAGCTGAATGGGAATGGAGATCCTCACCATGCCTAGAGCACCTTAAGCAGCTTAGATCACAGGGGAGCACCCACAACAAACACATCAGAATATCAAAAGCAAATTTCTTCAAAGTTCAACTAAAGTATGCCAGAAATTCCCCAAGAAAACTGTTCGAAATTATCAAACAACAATCCTCTCAACAACCCATCACCTCTACATTACGTCCCAACTCGCAAACAAACTGCAACATATTTCCCTCCTACTTCCTTGAAAAATCTAAAAAGATAGAAAATGAACTCCACACAGAAAAGGAAGACCTCACAATGATTTTTTTTGTTGAAACACTTTTTATTGTTTTCATAGCAACAGCTCAGTACAAACCCCGCTTCCTCCACGGTCAAAGAATGTTTTACACATACAGAGTTACCAGCCAATATCCGGGAGAATGAGCTTCCAGCCCATACAGGCCCTCCCCCCTCCCTCCCCACCCCATGTCAGTGTGCCTCCTGTCTTTCGCCTCACTCCTGATGTGCCCCCTCCCTGCCATAAATCAGACATGGGTGCCCGCCCTCCACTAGAGAACCATGGCTTTCCCTCGCGCTGAGCCACACCCTCGTTTCCAGCGCTCACTACTACTCCCCTTCTACTCCCCATTCACCACCTCCTCCTGCCCGCCAGATGTGTCCCCCTCTGTCCCGTTGTTAGCCATCAGCCCCTGAAGTTCCACCACCAGCGCCTCCCACGCCCGGGCCGTCGCCAACGCCTTTTCGTCATCCCGCTGAAGAGCTAATAAGACCTCACAATGATACCTCCACTTGTCCCCAATGTGCCACGGTCTGTACAAACCCCTAACCAACTGGGACTTACCCCCAAAAACAAAGCATCTTGGAACACTTTCAAAACTTTTGATGAAAATGACATTCCAAAGACCTTAACAACACTTAAACCATCAAATCGCGCAATTTATGAGTAATGCAATGCAATTTTGGTTAATATTGTATATGTTACTGAAAATGCTAATAAAAAGAATAATAAAAAAAACATCAAATAGCTTCTACGACCCTCTTCCAGCCAACATCTTCAGTGTGATCAAAACTTCTCTAATACCCCTCTCGACAAAGATAGTGAATGTTCCACTACTGCAAGGAACACTTCCGAACTGCCTAAAAGCAGGCCAGGTAACACCCATTCTAAAAATAAAAAAGAATTAAAAAAACACAGCTGAACACACAATCCCAGTTAACTACCATCCAATATCCACTATTCCTACCCTAGCAAAACTACTGGAGAAATGTGTTCATTAGCAACTATGCAGCCACATAGCTCAATTCCACCTCATTGACCAGTTCTAATCAGGCTTCCGTCAGGACCATAGCACGGAAACAGCCATGACGCACATTGTTGATGACGGGCTCAGATTACTAGATCAAAACGAGTCCTGCCAACTAATCCTCCAAGACCTATCCTCAGCCTTCAATACGGTCAAACATAACAGTCTCCTGGTCTTACTTGAAAACAGAGAGGGTTTATCAGGGGCTGTCCTAAAATGGTTCACCTCTTTCTTATGCAGCCGAAAGCAAAGAATCAAGATTAACCAATTGCTGTTCACTACCATGGCGGTGACCCTAGGAGTCCCTCAGGGTTCCTCCTTATCACCTACCCTCTTCAAATACGTTCATGGAGGCCTAAACCGAAATTGTGAAACTCTCCAATGTTCATTACCACATATATGCGGATGATACCCAACTATACCTAAAAAATCATCCCCACATGGTATCCATTTACTCAATACAACTCTGCAAAAAAAACACAACTGGCTGACCAGAAACCACCTCAAACTTAATGCGTTCAAAACCGAATTAATTCTAATTACCCCACCACGAGGACACGGTGACATTGAAGACTGGATGAAACACTTAACAGCCTTCAACTGCAAACCACACATCATAGATTCCACAAGATCACTGGGAATAACACTTGACAAGAATATCACCATGTTAATGTAAATGCCAGCATTTGTAAAGCACACAGCTACCTCCGGAGAGGTGTCCCGGCGCTGGGGGCCATCGGGAAGATTAAGCAAGCTATTGCCCAGATTCACATGGTGCTGGGCTAACCTGCCGTCGGAGTCAGGGATCGAACCATTAACTATGTGGTCCGGAGTCAGGCACCCTGGCTGCTGCACCACACCTCTTCCACGCAGGAATACATCAGACAGTCACCAGAGGAGCAAACTTTCATATGAACATTAGTAGAATACTAAAACCCTTCCTCCATGAAGACCTCAAATCAGCTGTGCAAGCTATGGTGATGCCCAGAATAGACTATGGGACTACAACCTTATGTGGTCTGCCGAGATCCAGAATGGCTCCACTAAGAGACTCCCTCAACGCGGCCGCAACACTTGTCACCAGCTCCAAAAAGAACAACCACATCACCTCCGATCTAAAGGCACTGAACAGGCTCCCTTATGAGGCACGAACACAGCTAGAAATTGCCCATATAACACACAAAGCTTTGCACTTCAACACACCAAGGTATCTAGCTGATAAACTGGAATTATCAGGCGGTGGCAGAACATCGAGAAGCACCAGCACCCTGCTATTGAAACCTCAAAAATTTCGGAAAAAGAAAACACAACCATACTTTCTACGGACTAGCACCTATAATCTGGGACACCCTGTCCCCAGAAATCAGAATGAACCCTTCAAGCACTTCCTTCAAAAAAAGAAGTCAAACTGATTTTAATGAACAAAACTTTACCCTGATCCCCTTGATTTAGCTCACCAACTAGGATCTGCACCTGATTCTAAGGATGAATGGCTAACACACTCTTGAGTACCTTCCGGATATCCTACTAGGATGGACACCATTTATGCTTTTCCTGCTATCTACTCATATTTTTGTTCCTAGTTTATCGAGCTATCTATTTGATGTAACATTTGTAAAGCGCTCTGTTACCTTTCCAGGGCCTAGTTTGCGCTATATAAAACTTTTTAAATAAAAATAAATAAATAGCATACCACAAAGGTAAGCAGGTTTTTCAGCACTCCACATAGGGATAATAAGCGCTATGAAAATATTTTAATACAATATACTGTTCAACACACGTGCAAGCTAATAACTATCTAGCTCCATCCTGCACAATTTCATATTTACCCTGGGAGGTATTGGGACATTAACTTCACACTCTCGCCCCCACCCTTCAGTTTGTGCCTCTGGTCCTCTCACTCTCTCTCGCTCCCTCTTGAGTGCCCCTCGCCCCCAGTCTCACCGTCCAGCACACTCTCGCCCCCACCCTTCAGTTTGTTCCTATGGTCCTCTCTCTCTCTCTCCCTCTTGAGTGTCCCTCACCCCCAGTCTCACCCTCCAGCACACTCTGGTCCCCACCCTTCAATTTCTCTCTCCCTCTCCAGTGTCCCTCACCCCCAGTCTCACCCTCCAGCACACTCTCGCCCCCACCCTTCAGTTTGTGCCTATGGTCCTCTCTCTCCCTCTTGGGTGCCCCTCGCCCCCAGTCTCACCCTCCTGCACACTCTCGCCCCCAACCTTCAGTTTGTGCCTCTGGCCCTCCCTCTCCCCCAGCCCGGCCTCACCTTGTCCAGCACACTCTCGTCCTCCAGCTGTCCCGCCTCGTTGATGTTCCCGAAGAGGAATCCGGTGAGGGAGAAGGGCTGCTCCTCGTCGCTCTCGGAGTCCGACATGGCGGGGCCCCTGTCAGCGGTGCTTCCTACCTGCGGGCCCTTGGAGCCTCTCCTGCCCCCTCTGCCTTGCGTCCCTACAGACTCCTCTCCCCTAGGTCCCTGCAGATCCTGCCCTGGGTCCCTTCAGGCCCCCACTGCCCGCTGCCTGCACAGCCCTCGCCCCCTCTGCCTTGTGTCCCTCCCTGTGGTACCCTCGCCTCTCTGCCCTGGGTTCCCCACCCTACAGACCCATCTCCCCTAGGTCCCTGCAGAGCCCTCTCCTGCCCACTCTGCCCTGGGTCCCTTCGGGCTCCCTCCTGCTCAGACCCCCGGGTCTCTCGTGCAGCTGCTCCTCCCGGGCCGCTGCGGGCCCCCACCGGGGCACCCCCACCCTGTCCCGGCCGCACTTTAGACAGCTCCCGCCTCCTGTTTACTCGCTGCGGCGCTGCCCAGACTGACCCGGAAGCAGTCACTGAGGCCCAGCCAATCCCAGTAGCGGAAACAAGGAGCATGGACAGAGAGAGAGGACTAACGTCGGACGGCGCCATAGACATAGAAGAGTGACTCCCGCTGGCGCTGTCAGGCGCGGGGGCTGTCTCCATTGGTTCATTGCCATAGCGCCTAGAGCCGGTTACGGGGCCGAAGCGCTGCGTGCCGGGGAGCAGCTGCCCCGGTGGGGGGTGGCTGGACGTGTAGTGGTGACTTTGACCCTATGTGGGACGTGTTCATGTGCTCGAGGACCAGTGTGCGGGCTTCAGGGCGCTGGCAGCTCTGCGGTTCCTCTATGGCAGGTCTGGTTCTCAGAGGCAGCCGCCCCTGCCCAGGCTGGTTATTGTGATAGCTCAGCTGGGGCTCCTGTACCGCCACTCCAAGAAGGAGGGGATCCATCTCCAGGGCGCATCCTCTGCCAGATTAACCAGACCCACCGGGTCTCACTGCAGATTCAGTCGGTGGAAGGCCCACGCCATCCGTAGACAACCGATGGCGGCAGTAGTGAGGCTCGACTTACAAGACCCGGCCCTTCCTTGCAGCCTCTCGTCCACCCACCGGTGCTTCACCGAAGCCTTAAAGTCGGAGATCGAATGTCTCCGCACCAAAGGGATTTGCATCCTCATTATTGGTACCTTTAGCTCGTCACGGGACCCTGGCATCCTCTTGGAGTCTCGCAGCGTAACAGTTTAATAACTCCAGGACTTTGGATTCATGAACAAAGATGTCAAATGCAAACTTATCTCTGCAACATTCTTTCAATTTTCTGAGGTTTGAGACTCGGGTCAAGCTCTCTGTTGCCCCTTTGGTAAGGATAAAATAGATAAAGTAGGAACTTCATAAAGTCATAGGGAGCATAGGATACCAAGAATGGTGGGCATTGACACCCATTTAAATAATTTATCCCATATTTTTTTCCTTTCAGGGCTCTTCAAAGAATCAAGATTGCAGATTTTTTGCTAAAGGCTTTTTATGTTGATGTGTTGCCCTTAGCACAAGAAGCCTAACAGGAGACGTGGTGGGGGCTGGACTAAATGGGTGCATGGAAGGGCCATGCAATCTTTAGACAATAACTGGACATGATGACAGAGTCTGACGCCAGCTCAGTACACGGCGAATGAATGTGTGCACCCCTATCTACCGGTAGGAAGTAGTATTGTGTAGAGAGGAAAAAAAAAGCACATCAATTGTCTAGAGGTTCTTGCGAACTTCTTTGTAGTGAAATGGTGAAATGTCTAATAAGAAACTGGACAGAATGTTGAGTGTTGTTAAATATGGACAACATTTCACTATGAAGCCAATCAATAAGGTGGGCACTATAAGGTTGAAACTCCTAGCCAAGTTAGTTAAGAATTTTTGGCATTACTTCCTGGAGCACACAATTTCTTTTTCAGCAAAGTACTTACTAGACAGGTCCAGTCACATTGTGAATTGGAATTCTAGATTCCCTATAGACTACAGCAACTGCAGATTGAACCAGTCAGTCTTTCTGAAGTTGATGGGCCACCAGTGTCCTTGTTGTTTAGACCTCCTTGCTTCTCAGTTGAGCAGTCGAATTCCCCAGTTCAGTTGGAGAACAGATCCAGAGGCAAAGACGACAGATGCCTTCGTCAAGGACTTCACAGGGACACCACAATATTTTTTTTCTCCTTTGAGCAGTTGACTTCCCTGCAGTCCCAGATTCTGCCCTATAATCGCTCTGCAAACTGGGTCAAGTGCAACCCTTTCCACACTTGACTCTCGGTAGTAGCGAGGGAGGACAGTCACAGGCTTCTCATGGAGGTTTGTGTGGGGGTTACTTAGGTTTACAAATCCCCCAGGAGCATGTTAAGATCAACACCAGGCCCAGTGCTTTTCTTCGTAGAACAGGCAAGTACTTTATTACACCAAAAATATAAAATTGCACTATGCAATCAATAATGCACGATTACCCGGTTCACATGGTCAAATGTTTTAGGTCTAGGGGTTCTGCTGACTAGTTCTCCACCTGCCCCTCGTGAGTTCCTTTGTCTCTGGGATCCCCCCTCATGTTCAGCATTCGAGGTAGATTAGTGGGTGTAGCTCGCATCCCCCACCCATCTTTGATCAAGTTTTAGCACTCTGTCTTTCAGGCCGAGGCCACTTCAGTTACTCAGAAAGTTTGTAGAAGCAGCAAACTACAGTGTTTGGCTTTTCTATGGCAGCAGGATCTTACCGGCGCTTGTGTGCAGAGTGGCCTGAAAGCGAAGGGCTTACTACAGAGGACCACATTAGGGAGCTGGAGATAAAAATGTGTGACATGCACTGGCCACTGTGTGGCACTGGCAGAGCTGTGAAAAGACTGGGGGGCACTTCTGAACAGGTTGTGTGACATGGACTATAAAACCTACCTTCATCGACAACGTTAGCTAGGAGACAAGGCTGGCTGCTTACTGGCTTGGCTGTTGAGGACGGAATCCCCCAGTTTTACCATAGCAGCTCCCTGCCTCCAGTCGTGGTGGGTGGTGAATTCGCAGCTGGAGATCAATACAGCTTTTGAGGAAAACAAGAGGTTGTATGAGGAGACCTCGGAGAAAACGATGGAAGCATTTTTGGCATATCTGGTGAGGGTGAGAATCCCCACGATCAATCCTCTGCACCAGCAGGAACTGGATGGCCCGTTAACATTAGAGTAAATAAAGGGGGCGATAACACAGATTGCACATGGGAAGGTACTGGGCACGGATGGATTCCCAATGGAGTTCTATGCTTCCTACCGGGCCCAATTGGCACCTAGGTTGTTGAAAGTTTACGAGAAGGCGGTGTCTTGTGGGTCTCATCCGAGCTCCATGAGGGAGGCAGTGATAATGGTGCTTCCAAAACCCGGCCACAGCCCATTGAATGTGACATTCTACCGTCCCTTTTCCCTTCAAAATTTGGACTATATGGTGCTCAACAAGGTCTTGGCTAATCTCATGGTGGGGGTGGTTGACACATTAGTACGTTTGGACCAGATTGGTTTTATACCAGGATGTAATACATTCCTTAACTTGCAACAGCTGTTTCACACCATAGACTAGGCGAGACGCACAGGGACAGCTGGACGGCTCACATCCTTAGACATTAAAAAGGCATTCAACACCATGGGGTGGTCATACCTCATAGCGGTTATGCAGCAAATGCCGACTGGGCTGTCCTTTCTTATAAGGGTGGTGCTGTTAGATTCCATGCAAGCTGCCCAGGTGCAAACAGGGGGGAGCAATTTTGGACCCGTTCCCGATTGGCAAGGGGACAAGACAGGGATGCCCCCTGTCTCCTCTACTTTTTGCCCTGGCAATGGAACCTCTGGCATGCCTACTATGGGATTTGACACTGCAGTGGGTCCTCACGGTGCTGAGGCAGCCACAGGTCATATCATTATATGCAGACAATGTGCTTGGGTACTTGAGAGCGGACCCGGGTGTGCTGCTGGGAGTAACGTTAGTACTGGATGACTTTGCGCAAATGTCAGGACTCCGCATCAACTGGGACAAGTCCTGCCTGTTTCCCCGGCGCCCCCAACAGATGACCAGATTGAGGTTTTGCCACACACTGGTCTGGTCTGGTAGTTTGACACCATTAAATATCTGCGAGTTCGGGTATATCATGGGGAAGCCGCCTTAATAGAGGCTATTCTGGGCAAGGCCATTATCTCCATTCGTCACTCGCTCCCCTTCTGGAATGGCTTACTGCTGTTGCCGATGGGTAGGATCGCCATCTCTAAAATGCGGGTGTTACCCAGACTGTTGTACTTGTTTCCAGCCATTCTGATGATTATACAGAAGTCATTCTATAGGGAACTGCAGGGCTTATTGACAATTCTAATATGGGGTGATGATAGACGGCGTGTGGCCCTGAGTAAGCTCTACGACCTTTTAGATGAGGGCAGACAATGTGCCCCCAATTATGAGCTATACTATGCGGAGGCCCAACTGTAATGGCCGATGCGATGGTTCCCTCGAGCCCCACAACTGGAATCCTTAGGGTGGTGGGCAAATTGGGAGGACGACCCCTCTTACACAGGCTCCTGGGTACCACTCCACCCAGGACTTCGGACAGTGTCTTATGGGTGGCCCTATGCACATGAAGGCGATATGCTTGTAGAGGTGCAAAATCCACACCTTATGCTCCCAGCTTTCCAATACGCACGATGCCGGAGTGTGTGGTCTTGAGGGCGACGTACCGGACTAGAGACTAGGAAGAGGTAGAAATTCGGTCTTGGGCGGATGTGATGTACGACTAGAGGTAGCACACCTTTAAAGAACGGACACTTGTTTATGGACTGGAGCAGTTTCTATTTTGCTTGGCCCACAGAGTGGTGTGGACACATTGACTTCAGTTGATTCGACAGGCGTCACGTAATGCTCGGTTCCAACGTATTCAATTTCACTATCTGCACCATGCACATCTGACCCAAAGAGGATCAGGAAGATGTGCCCAGGTGTGAGTAGCAAGTGCCCTAGGTGTGGAACGAATGAAGCAGACTTTGTACACATGGTGTAGTCGTGTGTGGAGATATCCCCCTTTTGGCTGCAAGCCACACAGACTGTACCAGAGGTGACGGGCTACCTGTTCCCACTGGAACCTGTCTGGTCTATACTAGATGCAGGGTATATTTCTAGGAGATTAAGGGCCTGCTGCGGTTTCAGAACCTCCAACAAGCAAGTCCTGCCGTTGACAGTAAAAATTCAGGAGAACGTGCATTTCTTTAGGTAAACCAAAAGCATAACTAATGTCCATAAAGGTTGCGCCAACATTTGCATTAGTGTGACATAAGTGCTTGTGCAAAGTGACAGGTAAACGATATGGTGCCTGAAGATCTAAAATACAATAAAAAGGCCGGAGTTAGTAGTGCTCGAGCCACCTGCCGGCTGCCTGTCAAGTGTAGTTCAGTCCAAATCACAAAGGGCAACTAGAAGGATTTCTTAGAAGTCCAATGGTGGAATTAGAGCTTCGATCCAGACACCTAAAGAGCGCCGCCATTTTAGATCTTCGGTCACCATATCTTTCATATGTCGCTTTGTACGAGCACTTGCATCACAGTCACTTCCTGAACCACCACATGACCTCGCCCCTTCTCTGCCTCTCGGATGAGGCAAGCAAGCCTTCTTTGACTCACGGATCTAAAAGGAGTTCCAGTAACCCCTGGAGTGCGGTGTTTGGAATGAGGTCTAGATCCTGCTACCGTAGTATATGTAGATCTGACATCTCACAGGAACACCTACCTGTTGTCTAGTATCTGGCAGGAGAACACCCCTTGGTTTGTAGAGAACTCAGAAGATCCAGATTTTAATTTCCTCTCGATACAGGAGACTGTGGTACACTGGGTTGAGATTTCTGCAAAAACCATCAAACGAGTACCTTTCTGGGAACTAATTGTCGGCCAACTTAGCGGGTACTATATGCCCGATTCCCTACAGTAGTTTCTGATGTCAGTTTTTGGACATTTATGGCAGTGTTTTTACCCTGTAAGAAGAATCATTCGCCATAACCAGGGAAATGAAGACTTGCACTAGGTTTATTTCGTACCTCAGTTGTCCCGGGCATCTGAATCTTTGTGTTCATTATTTGATTATGGGACAAGAACGGGTCAAGGAACGTGAAGCAGCGTTTGATTTCTTTTCTGAGTTACTTTGCTCTAGTTTCAGGTCCCTCCTTGGCTAGTAGGTTCGATGGGTGATGTTGGAGGGTGGCATAAATAAATCAGCAGATGAGGTTCACCTGTTAGGTGAAGCTATGTTATTAAAATCATTTGTGGCTGGTTTGCACCATGAACAGACTATGAAGGGTGCTTTTTGGCCTTCGGTGTGTACTTTTAAATATCCTTTTATTTTGAGTCAATTTCAAATCAACCGATTATTGAAAGGCTTTGATCTAGCATCATTTTCACTTCCCGGTCTCGGCACACAACGTAAAATGTTCTCGCTTTTGTGCGTGAGTTTTCTGTTGTATTAAGGACAAGGCGGCCAGAACAGTCACATGCTGGTAATTTAGATACAGGTATGTTTATTCATTGCACTCTCTTCAGGGCATTCAAACACACCCGTTATTTTATGATATCTTAACTATATTGATATATATTCATCTGTGAGCCGGAGAGACAAGTAGGAGTTATAATCAGGCAGTTGGGATTATGCAGTAGCGGAGGGCCGCATTTTCGGAGAGTGTAGGAAGGTAGGATCCTTCTGCATGGTTACCCCCCGCCCCCCCCCCTCTTTTTGCCTGGTGCTAAGCTGGTTTTTGACTAGTCTGACTGGAATCCTGCTAATCAGGACTCAAGTCTATCTGCTTTCTCCCTAAACTGATATGCCATGTACTTAGGTACACTGGGGTACCCTTGTCACTCCCTAGTATATGGTACACATGTATCCAGGGCAAAGGTACCCCAGAGGCGTCCAATGGGCTGAAGCATCAATCATGCCACCCATGAGAGGCCATGCAAAATGGAACTACAGGCCTGCCATTGCACCCTGTGTAAGTTAGATAAAGGTTTACTATATCTAAGGGTCACTGCACTTAAAACCTACAAGTCAACCCTCTAGCAGGCCTTTACAATCCTGAGGGCAGGGTGCTTGGTTCTAAGTGAGAGGGTGCCACTGCATAAGCAGAACACCCCTGCAGCCTACGGAGTCCATTCTCCCGGGTTGTCAGTGTATCAGCCATTTACGACATATAGAGTGGCATTAAGCGACTGCGTACTGACCAACTCTAAAGCGGCTGTAAGTAACCCTATCGTGTTTGGTGTCGAACATGTTGGAATCATACCCCCACACCGGTAACCAGTATGGGAGGTATGATTCCAGCCCTCAGAAGCGTGCTTTGTTGGATCCCTGGTGTTCCCAGTGCCAACCTTCTAGTCACGGGCAGTACAAAATGGTTGCTGCCGACCAGAGACACATTTCAGCCCTCCTGCTGCTGAGCCAAGCTCGAGCAGAGGAAGGTGGAACAATAGGCACCCTGTCACAGGGAGGTGTGCCCACCTCCCAGACAGGATTTAGTGTATTAGGGCTGGGTGGGTGCGCTTGCCAGCAACTGAAAGTCTGCATAAGGGGCACATTTGGTGTCCCTATGCATAGTGTAGTTCAAACTAATCCTGGGAGCCTTTGGCTCCTGCTCTGGTGAGAAACTGGACAAAAGACATGGGAGTAACCTCCCCACTGTCCAGACTCTCCCCTGGGAGGATCCCCTGAATCTGTCCAACCCTCTCTCGTGGGTACAAAAGGGCTTACCTGGCTGTAGGACCCTAGATTAAACGTGGACAAGATTCTGAACCAGAAACCACTGAACTTTGACCGACTGGACACTCTGGACTTCGTTAGGGCCTGACTTAGTCTCCCACTCTGGCCAAAGCATCGTATGTGCCCATGCACCATACAGGCTCCGTGCAGGACCTGTGGAGCATCAAGGACAACGGAAGACATCTCCCTTGGAGTGAAGGAGTCACTCCCATGCAACCGCACGCACCACTTCTCGATTGACCGGTCGGCTGCTCCAGAGCTCCTACGGACCCCAAAGGCTTCAGTAACACAGGAGGTGAGTTTCTACGTCCCTCAAGGTCCAAGCTGCCCTCTCAAAGTTTGAGGTCAGAATCCCTTGTGGGGGCTGCAATACCCGTACCCCTGCGCACTTGCAAGTGCATATGCTTTTGGCGTTTCCCGAGCAAGTGCACTGGGCTCCGTGTAGCCCCAACCTGTGGCACCATTTCCTACAAAGAACTCCAGCCTCCTCGCACCAAGTGCTCCGTAGGCCGCTGCTTTGTGAAACTGCTCGAGGTCCCCTAGCGACTCATGTGTCTCCAGCCTGTGGGTCCTCTTAGGGTCAACACTGCTTTTCTTGGGTTCCCCTGTTTGCTCCAGGCTTGCCCTGACTCCCCTGTGTTTAGTGAGTCTACTGGACCTTGCTGCTCCAAACCGTAACCTTTCTTGACCTTCTTCATGGGTTGCTGTTGCCAAGGCATGTTGGTGCTCCAGCCGGACACCGACCCCTCCGTACTCTACATCCTTCGTGGGACAGCTCGCATCCGGCTCCTGGTCGTCCTCGACGTCTCCTGGTCTCTGTGGCTGCAGAGCCAAGAACCCCCTCAATGCACCTGAAGCACCAGACATCGGTGGGCATTCATCTACCGAGCCCCTGGTCACTCCTGAGTGACCCAGACTCTGTCCCCTCTGCTTTCAGGTACTCTTCAACATGAATCCACCTTTGGATTTCATCTGACACTTTTCTCCTTCCCAGCAGCGGCTCTTCTTCGAAGTCCGCCATAGAGATCAACGGCGGATTCCGACACCACCTCAGACCTATACACCTGGTTTCCCTGGGATAGGTAACTCTGGTACTATGGTATCCACGGGTGGGGTGGCTCTCCAACCTCCTAACTTCCACGGGGTTTCTTCGAAGTCCATTGCGAAGGGTCCTTAAACTTTAAAACTTCAACTGTGACTTCCCCATAGAATTGTACGGAGCAAGCGGTTGTGTTCCCACACTGCACCTGTCCTCCATGGGGTCCCTACATACTCACCTTGTGTGGTTCCTTGGGGTCCAGCGATTCTACCTCATCTAGATACTGTCTTGACTCGAGACGTGGTTTTTATACCACTATTTTAGTATATGGTCTGGTCCCCCCTGGAGCCCACTGTGTATTAGTGCCATCTACTATTGTTTCTGTGTTACAGTAGTGTGCGCTTTGTGAGTATCTTCGTGTAGAAGATACTGTGTCATACTAGAGAGTGTTCTATTAATAAATACATATTTTTATAACTGATGTGTGGTTCTCCTTTCATTTAACCAATACTCTAAGGTTGCATTCTGGTAAAACAAGCTTCTGAACATTCCTTCAAGACTAATTCTGAAGGCTGTTCTCCACAGAAAAAGACTCACAATTGATGGACGGATCAAAACATTCACCCCCAGTCAAGAGATCTGGGTTAAATCCATCATTCTTTTACTCACCATGCCACCCCAGTTTTGACCTGGCCATATTCAAATCAGTCTTGACCCTGTGCCTCTTGGGAACAGTCCAGCCCGAACTGCCAAGCCAGGTCCTGTCTGGACCGGAAACAAGCATCCTAGGACCGTTTTCGGGGTTTCACCCCTCTTCAGCCAGGATAGCTTGATTCCAGTGGCACAGTGAGCCCAGGACCCACGTCTGGACATACCTGGCGCACTTAGGGCGAGAAAGCAAAAGACACACAATTGATGGACGGAATGCAGAACAAATCAAAACATTCACCCCCAGTCAAGAGATCTGGGTTAAATCTATCGTTCTTTTGCTCACCATGCCACCCCAGTTTAGAGCCGGCCATATGGAAATCTGTCTTTACCCTGTGCCTCATGAGAACAGTCCAGCCCAAACTGCTTGGATAGCTTTCTAAGGTTATCTTTGACCTCTTAAATCACCATAAGGGTTGTTAGGGCTGGTGCAAGGTGCCCACTTTAATTAGTGGACAGTATATAGCAGGCCAACTTCTCACAGAGAGGATTGACTAAATGATGCATTAAGGAGAAGGCAAAGCAGTGGCATAATGAATGCAGCACATTCTGTGCAAGTCCCCGAGATAAGGCCTTGCAGCCAATGGCAAACAATGGCTATTAGCATCCATCCTGGGGGTTTAGGAGCAGGGTGTATTAAGGTGGCCAACCATCATGTTTTCTGTGGTTTTGTCCAACTCCTGGGTGGTTGGCCCTCTTGTACGCATTGAGATGACGAGGCTTGCTAATGTCCAACCCATTGCTGCTCACAGGACAAGCAAGAAATAGTCGTGAGAATTCAAATGGCCCACTGGGACACCTCGAGTGGCCCAGCATAGCGCTTCACCGTCGGCATTTTATCTCCACGTGAGCTGTAAACCTGCATTAGTCAGTGACTAGCATTTGCTTATAGTCTGGTTAAGAAGAGGGAGCTGAAAACAGCACTTTAGAGCTGCTAATACAGAACGCTGACCCTGAAGTTAAAGGGACCTGTAAGTGTGATTTAAAACCATGCTGGGCCTCGGCTGTGTCTATGCTCCCCCCCCCCCCTTACAATGGTCCCTGGTGGAGCGGTTGCTCTCTTTGTGGGCGGCCGTGGCGGCAGTGGTGGGTGGAGATTGAAATGATGTTATGGATATTGAGAGGGACAGGGCGGGAGGGGATTTGGGGGGCACCCATCCCACGAAATTGCGCTCCTTGGTGAGGAGCCTTGATTGGGTCGACACCTGGCGACATGTACATGGGGATCGGAGGGAATATACATACCTTTCTGCGGTTCACAAGTCCTTCTCGCGGTTGGATTATGTTTTCGTACCCCGGGCGATCGCAACGAGAGTAACGTCCGCAGAGATCCTTACTAGGGGGCTGTCGGACCACTCACCGGTATCCGTGGTGCTGCAGTTGGGTAGGGGGCGGCAACCATTTCGCTGGCGACTAGCAGTGTGGAACTTGCAAAACTCGGACTACGAGAGGTGCATGAGGGAGGGGATAGCGGACTACTTTGTCGCCAACGCGGGGTCGGCCCCCAGTGCAGTAATACTATGGGAGGCGTTGAAACCCACTTTACGTGGGGTGGACATTGCATGGAGTGTGGCGGCCCGTAGGAAGCGTCGGGATGAGTTGGTTAGGGCGGAGGCGGAGGTGGAAGGGCTTGAGCGTCGGAGCCGGGAGGCGGGTGGCGGGCTGGTGGTGCGACAGCTGCTGCTGGCACGGCAGTCGTATGCCTCTCTCCTGATGGATGAGGCTCGCCAAATATGGCTTGCGACGTGCAGCAGAATTTATCAATGGGGCGACAAGTCGAGCAAGATGCTGCATCGGCTCTGCCAGGGTGTCTTCTCTCCCCAGGTCCTCCCAGGGGTGCTGGATGAGAAGGGAGTGTCGATCATTGACCCGATTACTATAGCAGAGAGTTTTGCCGCCTACTATGCGGATCTATACGCCCCCAAGGAATGCCTATCGGAGGCAACGGTGGTCAAGTTCATGGAGGACCTTCCGCCCAGAGCGGTGCCTGATGAGATACGCCAACAGCTGGAACTCCCCCTCTCGGAGGAACTGAGTAAGGCCCTGGGGGAGCTTAATTCAGGGAAGGCACCGGGACCCAATGGGTTCCCAAGCGAGTTTCATTGTCGATACAATTTACAACTAGTATCTTACTATCGGGCGGCGGTGGAGGAGGCCAGGGAGGCCGGTCGGCTCCCACAGGATTGGCGACATGGGGAGGTGGTGGTGTTCCACAAGCCTGGTCGGTACCCGGAGCAACACGCTTCATATCGCCCCATCTCTCTCCTAAATGTCGAGGCCAAGGTTTTGGCCAAGGCCCTAGCTAACCGCCTCCTACCTCATGTCTCGACTCTGGTCCACCCGGACCAGGCAGGATTCATGCCTCATAGGGCGACGCGACATAACATAAGGCGGGCACACGCAGCATTGGCGGCGGTCCGAGGGACGGGGGAGCCGGCGGCGCTCTTACTGGCGGACATGGACAGGGTTTTTGATTCCCTAAGCTGGATTTATTGGTTTGCCCTCCTTCGCCGGATTAATCTCGGCCCTCGGTTCCTGTCGTATGTGATGCTCTTGTATACCGAATTGACAGCCTCGGTCCGGTGGCGGGAGCGGTCTCGTCCGGCTTCCCCATTTGTCGGGGTACTAGACAGGGGTGCCCTCTATCGCCCTATTTATTCGCCCTCGCCATGGAGCCACTGGCGGCGTGGGTGCGTATAGATGCACAGTTGAAGCAGTGGGCCTCTGGCCTATTGGACAGGATAGCATTATATGCCGACGATGTCCTATTCTTTTTAACAGCATTGGATAGGTCGGGACCACACATACTGGAGATAATGCAAAGTTTCGGGGAAGCGTCCGGGCTGTATAGGAACCCCCGCAAGTCCACACTGTGGGTCTTGGGTACTCGGGTGGGGGTGGGCGTGTGGGCATCTGCGCTGCAGGTAGCTGACGGAGGCCTTAAATACCTAGGAGTTTTCCTGTCGGAGGTGCCAGAGATATCGTGGGAGCGGAACTTGGCGCCGGTGTGGGAGCGCGCCTGTGCAGATGTTACGACATGGTCCCGTAGGCCGCTGACTATATATGGTAGATCGGGTATCTTTAAGATGGTTGCGCTCCCCCGCTTGCTCTATCAACTACAGAATCACCCATACCCGATCGCGCCTCACTGGTTCCGACTGGTGAATTCGGTGTTAGGCCGGTTTTTATGGGGGCAGGGGGCGGTGCGGGTGGCGTTGCACACGTGCTTTCTCTCCACTTATTGTGGAGGGCTGGCGACCTCAGATATGCTTTCGTATTACCAGGCATCGCACCTGCTGGTCCTCAACGAGTGGTGGTATGGAGACAGAGGGGATCCGGCTTATGCGCTGGAGAGGCATCTAATGGGGCGTCACACTCTTCACACAATCTTATATTCAGCGACGCTGCGGAATGCAATGCAGCCGGTGTCCAGGGTGGTTTTACCGATTTGGCGGCAGTCCTTAAGGAGAATGGGGTGGTGGAATACACTGACGGGGGAAACCCCGTTGTGGCACAATGGACGGCTGCCGGAGCTGGCAGCGCTGCAGGGGTTTAGCAGATGGGAGGACATCGGCATCTCCACTCTGGGCGACGTGATGAGGAATGGGTCCCTTAAATCATTCCGGGATTTGCAGGAAGAATTTGGCATGCCCCGGACCCAGTTCTACCGGTACCTCCAGCTCCGTCATGCGCTCTCCCCTAGCTTGAAGGGTCTCGCTGATATTCCCGAGTTTAGCCCATTGGAGCCAAAAGTTTTCATGGGTGATCTCGCAACCAAAAAGATCTCGCGGATCTATCAGTCCCTGGTCACCCACAGTGCGCCTTCGCTGGACAAGCTACGGAGGGTGTGGGAGGAGAATGTGGGTACGCTGGAGGAGGAGGACTGGAGGGAGGCCTTGGCCGCCCCTCGGGGGCGGCCATTGCGATGCGCCTCCGCCTCATCCAATTCAAGTACCTTCACCTGGTGTACTATACTCGGGTGCGACTGTATCGGGCGGGCCTGATTGCCTCCCCGGAATGCCTTAGGTGTGGTGGGGCGGAGGGCACATTCCTACACACAGTCTGGCATTGTTTGTCGCTGGACCGCTTCTGGAGGGGGTTCTTCTCTTGTTTGTCTGAGGTCCTGGGGTGGCTGCTCCCGCGGATGCCACAGCTTGCACTGTTGCATGTCATGGATGGCATCGGGGGCGATATCTATAAACGGCACCTTATGCAGCTGGGCCTTACGTTGGTGAAACACGACATAGCTAGGATGTGGAAGGATGACTGGCACCCTCGGTGGCCGCTTGGAAAAATGGCCTAGACTTTTGTATGGGGCTGGAACAGCCCATTTTTGTGGCCCGGGGCTGTCCGCGTAAGCATTATAAAATATGGAAGCGGTGGGCGGACTACCGGGGCCTGTGGCTGGAGCCTCCAGCAGTGACGGAAGATCTCCTAGTGGGATAGGGGCAGGGCTAGAGTGGCTGGGTCTGTTGTTTGGGGGGGGGGTGGGGCCGCCGGGGGTGAGTGTGTGCTCAGAGTGGGATGGTTCTCTACTGGATCGAGTTGGCCGCCATTTTCATTCCTCTCGTTGGTCCTTGAGCGTGGGCGGGTGAGCGGTCATCAGTGGGTATTGCGCAACTTGGGGGAGTGGGGGGAGTTGGGGGTGGATATCCGAGATGACACTTAAGTTCAAAGAATGTGTTTGTTTTGTTTTCATAAAAAACGAAAATGTCCTTTGCGATTCTATTATTTTGTAATTTAATGCTGCAGTGGCCTCTGGGGTACAGCGCCCTGCGTCTATCTGCAAATGACCAATAAAATCTGTTGCTAAAAAAAACAAACCATGCTGGGCACCGCCTGCGAGACTATGACCCCATTTTCTTTCTTCTATTAGGCCTGTTTCAAAGTGATCACATATTGAAAATTGGGACAGAGGCACAGGCAGAGTAGGATTTGACCAAGGTCAATCTTTTTGGTAAAGCAGCACACAAGACTGGAACAGAATACAGCTTGCTCCATGCACCACTGCGCAAGCCAAAAAGCACAACCAGGGAAGCGATGAACAAAAACAACGTAAGTTGCCATTTATGTTTTATATAGCGCATAGCTGCCCAAACAGCTTCCCAGCACTGAGGACCATGACAGACCCACAGCTCAGCAGTATGCCCTTAAAAAGTAATGTTTTAGCGATTTTCTAAAAGTTAATTTGTTAGGACTGCGGCAAAGTTAGCAAGTTGATGAATTTCACATGCTCGCAGCCATGTATTTGAGTGCACTTCCGCCCTTCCTTGTTCTGCTAAACCTAGGCAAAGTAGCTAAGATGGAACTGGTAGAACGCAATAACCTGGAAGAGTGGTAAGGCTGGATCAAATCTGAGACACATCGGGCCAGATCCAGAAAAGGCCCAGAACGCAATACAAAGAGCCTTAAATTAAAAAAAAATCCCCACTGGTAGCCAGTGTAAGGCTGAAAGCTATGGAGAGAGAGAATGGCATTTGGGGATATGTAGTAGCAACCGGGCTGCAGACACCCAACGGTTGACCATGAGGCACAATGATAAAGAACATTTCCATAGTCCTGCATGTAGGAAGCTGGCTCTGTATATACTATACCAAAGTAAGGTTTAGTGTGCACAGAGTCCAGTGGATCCCCAAAGGCTTACAGAGGTTAAAGTAGATAGCACCTTACTCTCCATTTGTGGTAGTGTGGGCAAGCAGTAAGGCTTTATCAGAGGGTAGTGTTAAGCATTTATTGCACACACTCAAAGACTGAACTCTGACCAATTGTTTTGTATCAAAACATTTCTTTGTTGTATTTTATTTTTAGAATCAAGCAGACTTGGTGCAGGTAAGTAAAACAATACTTTTCTCATGTAATACAGTTGTATGCAGTTACAGGTAGGTCAAACGTTCAGAAACAGTTGAAATTACTTTTCAGTTACTTTGCAATTACTTTTCAAGTTACTTTTCAGATCAATGTTTTCACTGCGTGTGATATGCCTATATATCACACTGGGGCATTTCCTGGATAAAAGGTGAGTAAAACAGTTTTTATCAAAACACAGTTTCTTAGGTTTCCATACAAAACACCCTCCACACTTAGAAGTTTTTCAGAGGAAAACAGCCAATGCAATCCTATGGAGAAAAATGGGGTTATCGTTTTGCAGATAAGTAAACAGTCTTGAGGGATGAGTTTCTGGGGTTAGAACAAGGTTTCCCCCAGGGTCAAGGATTGACTCAAAAAGTACCCTCAGCTGCCTTGGGTCGGCCAGGTGCAGAGTGCTGAGGCCCAATGTTATCCAATGGGGTATTGGGTGTCCTCTGGTTGGTGGCTGCTCATGGCCACGCCTCTTGGAAGTGGGAGCAAAGCTCCTAGGGTTCAGCTTCGGGCAAAGGGGGATCAGGTTTAGCACACAAGGTACACCCTCAGCGGCACAAGGGCGGCCGGTTGCAGGGTGCTGATTTAGTGTTGGGTGACCTGTTTTCAATGGGAGCTGTAGGTTTTGGGTTTTGACTGCAGGCTCGGTACAGGAAGTCTTCCGGGACGAACCAACAGCTGGGCAAGTAAGTTGGAAGGCTCGGGGAAGTAGGTGCACCTCAGGTCCTCGTCTCCAGGGAGCAGGGTGGCTGAATGAAGGGTGTCTTTTGAGATGGAATTTCACCTTACCAGGCCACTCGCAGGTGGGTGACTGTGCAGCGGCTGCAGGCGACGTTGGGAGCCTTGGAGGTGTCAACCCACGGTGGACTCAGACTCTGGAGCATTGGAGGACCTCGCCTGAACCGGTGGGCCACTCGGGCCGTAGGCGACGGGTGCAGTGGTGGTTCCAGGCGTCGTGTTTCTTTGTCCTCAGCAGGCTTGGAGCCTTACTTTGGTGAATTTTTTTTTTAACAGAGCTGCTGTTCACAGGAGATCTAGTCTTTGTTCAAGGCAGTCAGACCCCCAGGGGTTCTGGAGGTCGCTGGCAGTAGAATGAGGCGATGTTTGGCGCAGGATCTCTGGAAATTGCTGACACGGTAGGGTTGGGGCCAAGTCAGTTCTTCTCTGCAGTCCCCTTTGCTGGGCATCTTCTTTCATCCTTTCTCTTCGTATGTTGCAGGAATCTGCCTTCTTGGTTCAGGCCTGCCCCCTAAATACTGTATTTAGGTTTTTTTTTTAGGGGTTTCGAGATCAGTAGCCAATTGGCTACTGACCTTAGGGTGACTACACCCTTAGTGTGCCCACGCTACGTGGATGAGTGGGCACAATCCCGAACACTGATTGGAGAGTGCCTGCTATCTGCAAGATGGCAGGCACTGAAGAGTGGGCTTCACCTCACCTCCCCCCACATAAGGGGTGGGGTTGGCAGAGGTGGGCACACCTTCTGGGGTGTGCTGATTTTTCCCACCTGTCCTCCCCCGAAAAGGGGGTGAGACATTAAGTGGGCATGCTCCTGATAGCAGGAGAGGCTGGGGGTCACATTACAATGGCTGCAAGACCTTTGAAGCTCCCCTGCCACAGATGGCTCTTACTGACCTGGGGGAGGTGTGACCACCCCGCCCAGGAAAGGCTTTGTTTCTGGGCCCAGGGAGCGAAGGCTTCCACCCCAGGGGTCCCGAAACATATCTTGTGGTGGCAAGCTGGTGTTTACCAGTCAGGGAACCCAACAGCGGCTGGTTGTTTTTCAGGGGGTCATCTCCAAGATGCCCTCTGAGTGCATGGTATAATAAATCGCACACAGGCATCAGTGTGGGTTTATTATGCCGAGAACTTTGCTACCAAACTTACCAGAATTCAGTAAAGCCATTATGGTGATGTGGAGTTTGTAATGACAAACTCCCAGACCATATACCTTCTATTGCTTTACTGCACTTACAATGTCTAAGAATGGACTTAGGGGTACAGTGCTCATGCAACTGTACCCGCACCAGTGGTATAGCGCAGCCTGCTAGAGGGGTGTCTTACCTCTACCATGGGTAGTAGGTTGCAGGCATGGCACACACGTATGTGTGCCATGTCGACTCTTCACCTTTCTCAGCACCAAAACTCGCAGCCTGCAATGGGGGGGGGGGGGTGTAGGGGTGGGTGTACGTGTGTGTGTACGTACGTGTGTGTGTGTACAGGACCTCTAAGTGTGGCACAATATGTGCTGCAGCCCTTAGAGGCGTTCCCTGGTAACAGTGCCCTTGGTACCAACGGTACCTTTTACAAGGGACTTGCATGTGGCCAGAGAGGAGCCAATTGGGGGTACAAAGGTACAGTTTTAGGAAAGGACCAAGGGCACATCAAGTCAAAAAGCATCAGAAACCTGGCAAAAAGTGTGTGGGGGGGTTACTGCAACAGAAACCCAGTTTTGTACACAGGAGCAACATGATAATTGGCTGGTCTACTGGTTTAAGAGGCAGGTTCCAGAGGAACATTTTGAGACTTCTTACAACCCGAAACAGTATTGTGAGAAAGTGCCATCTTTCTTGCACGGTATGCCCCCACTTTTTGCTGAATTGCTGATGTGCTTTGACTGAGTGTGCCCCGGGCTCCTGCCAATCAGGTACCCAGGGCCTGTGTTCCTTCCCTAAAACTGCATTGAAGCCAAAAACCCAATTGGCATCTCTGGCCACATGTCAGCCCTTGGTAAATGGTACCATGCGTACCCAGGGCACTGTGACCAGAGAAGGCCCTTAAGGGCTGCAGCACTTATTGTGCCACCCTTAGAGGCCCTGTCCCCTGACACTCACAAACTGCCTTTGCAGGCGGCGTGTCTTGTTGCAGAACAAAGCGAAGAGTCGACATGGCACACACCCCTGTGTGCCATGCCCACAAACCACTGCGCTGGCATACATCAGTCACCCCTCTAGCTGGGTGCCCTATGCCAGTGGTGAGGGTACAGGTGCATGAGCCCTGTGCCCCTACAGCACCCAGGTCCATTCCTGGGCACTGTAAGTGCAGTGCTGCCATTAAGAGTATATGATGCTGGGAGGTTGTCATTACGAACTCCACAGCACCATAATGACTACACTGAAGACTGGGATCAAACTTCTCAGCACATTAAACCCACACTGATGCCAGTGTGGGATTTAATGTAAAATGCACCACAGAGGGCATCTTAGAGATGTCCCCTGAAAAACGACCAACTACCAGTGACCTGACTGAGTGGCTGCACAGGCTGCCACCACCAGACATGTTTCTGGACCCCTGGGTCGGGAGCCTGCTGCTCTCGGGGGCCTGAAACAATGCACATCCTGGGATGAGGTGCCAAGCCTCCTCTCCCAGGATGGGACAGGGTTCACAAAGGAGAAGCTTCAAAGGCATACCGCCTTGGTGAGCCTCTCCAGACCACTTGCTGTTCTCAGTAACTGGTCCCCACTGGTTCTACCTCCCACTTTGGGCAGGAGACCCGGCGGGAAAAACAAAGTGGGGAAGAGAGGTGTGCCCACCTCTGCCAACTCCACCCCTAAAGGTGGGGGAGGCGAGGTGAAGTACAACCTCAAGACCCGACATCTTAAGGATGGGAGGCCCAGCCAACCAGGGACAGGCTCCTGCCCCCCTCCCACTGGAGAGTGGCATAATAGGGGGTGTACCCACCCCAGGGAAGGGACCCATTGGTCCTTGCCCTTTACCTACCTGTAACACCCCTGAATTTGGTATTTAGGGGCACCTTGAACCTTCCTTCCTCAGATCCAGCAACCACAAGAAAAGAAGGACTAGAAGCCGTGCATAGCTAACAAAAGGACGACGCCCACTGACTTGGCCCCAGCCCTACACACCTGTCTCCCCTCAAACCTGCACCTGCGAAACCTTGGCGTGTCCAGCGGCCAGCAACCTCAAAAACCCCGGAGGACCTGCCTGCATTCACTTTCAAAGCCGTTTCTCCCGTGAACACCGGACGTGTTTAAACTGCAGCTTCTGGTGCCAGCCAGAAACCGCAAATCCAGCACACACTGCACCTGCCGAGCCCGGCCCGTATTTGAGTGAGCAAACACCACGAGGAGGTCCCCCCCGGCGATCCTGACCCGAGATTCGGCGACCCCTGACCTGCCTCAAGCCTCCAGATGACTCCTGCAGCCTCATTCCAGAGGTACCCCCTTCCGCGACCAGAGCGGGTAAGAAAACTCGACGTCCAAAGGCACCCCTGCACCCGATGCCCCACGTCCTTGTGTGCCCAACCCAGCGGTGCCTAACCATCCCAACTTACCCCTCAAAGTGGTGGTCACTCCTAGAAGATCCTCGTCCCTAAGCCTGCAGTGTTTCTTTGTCCTGGAGAATCCCCATTGAAATCAACAGGGCACCCGACCTCAAAACAGCACCCTGTACCCGGCTGCCCTAGCGCCGCTGAGGGTGCCCCTTTTGTGCAAACTTGGTCCCCACCTTGCCCTGAGCTTAACCCTAGGAGCTTTGCTCCCACAACCCTGTGGCCTGCTCGCCAGCAGCCACCAACCGGAGCCACCCTATCCTCCATAGGATAACATTGGGCCTCAACACTCTGCACCCGGCCGCCCTAGTGCCATTGGGGGTGCAACAACAGTGCATCACTAACCCTGGGAGACCCCTGAGTCTAACCCTAGAACCCTAACTCAAAAGACAGATTACTTACCTTGAAACCGATAACTCATTTTTCCTCATAGGATAACATTGACACTTTTTCTCCCAAAAAGTTTCTAAGTGCCGACTTTTGAAAACTGCAAATATGCCTTAAAAATCAGCCAAATAACTAAAACGCATTTTCTCAACTGTTTTCAGGAAATGTCCCAGTGCTGAATATAGGATCCAGCACTGAGTAAGAAAAAGTAACAATAACCTAACTTACCTGCTAAGTGAATTTCCTTCCAAAGGATGACATTGGTGATTCTATGTGAAAAAGTTTCTAAATGTCAACTTTTGAAATGCAATTTTAATCCTTACAAATTGTACCTTTAACCAAAACGCATTTACTTACCTGTTATGTCCCCTATCTTGGACCCCAACGGTTCTATGTGCATGTTACAAGTACATGTATGTTCCCTCCAGTTCCAGTTATGAAGACGCAAACACATGTGCGTCCACCGTCAACATGTCCTCTGTCAGATCCGCCATGAATGGGCTGGATATTCGATTCCTAAGTATGAAAGGCCACCGACTTTATATGGCTCAGTTACTCCATTTTTGCAGTTCAGGCGAGTAGGCCCTGATTCTGCCATCAAGCCTTTCCTTTCTCTCTGCCTCTGACAGCTTCAGCTTGAGCTCGCATCTGTATCCATGAACTTTGTCCTACTCCCTGTGCGGCTAACGGTGCCTGCCTCGGCCGGCTTCGCCTGCCTGCCAAGAAACCGTATTTCACCTTCGAATTATCTACTACGCTCCTCAGCCGATGCATTCCTGTCTAGTAGTTTAGGTAAACATTTCCTTCAGCTACCGAGCAAAGGGGCCGGCCTCTCTGTCCTCATGCAAGTAATTCATAGCCCCGTTACCATGGAAAGTTTCTGCCTCTTGCACCTCATATAGACACTTAGACGCTTGTACACGCACACACAGTCAGTATAGAATAGATTCTGTCCGAGAGTCCTTCCTTTGTGGATAACATAGTTCTTTAAACATAGGATGTTAGATATGATTTGGGATTAGGTTGACGTGACCCCCCAGACTTTTCGTCTCCACATGTAGAGCTAAATGTCAAGTCCCCTTCACCCCCTAGTTGCACGTCAATCACACGTCATGCTGCTGCGCGCGCATCTATGCCAAGTATTATCTTATAGATCCACCTATATATGACATCATATGACCTTATAACCAATTATGTTTCTTTTTATTCCTCATTACGCCCATTTTTGGTTACGCATGTAAATTGTCACTTTTCTTATCAATTGTTACGCCTTCTGCATTTGTTTCATTGTAATGTACATTCTATAAAAACGATTGACTGTCAATAAAATATCGTACTTCACTTCCTGAACCCCCGTGGTGACGGAACATGAAGGCCGCGACTCGAGTCGGCCATTTTGAATAAAGCTCGTTCAGAAACCTCTTATACCACGGATTCTGCCTCTTATTTCACTGAGCTGTTTTATTTAGATTCCGTATTAAATTCAGTCCCGGTAATAAAATATTTACCACATGATTGGCGCCCGAATAGGGACACTTTCTCATCTCACGCGCCGGTGGTGCGTTGCAGGCCCGGTCTCCTGCCACAGCTGGACGGACCATAACGCGTACCAGCAGGATTTCCTGTAGCTCCCTCCGGTCAAGCGGGGGCGACTGAGGCTGCGATCAACCCAGACGAGGCGGTGAGAAGTGCGAAGTATCCCGACCAGAGCCTAGCAGAGAGAGCAAGATCCGAGGTATACAGAGGCCCACCAGATTTCGAAGTCCCGACGTCCAGAGAGTTCGATGTCCGCAGTGTCGAGTCCAGTCCAGTCCCATTCCGAGGCCTTCCGTTCCGAGCTACCCGGTGAGTACCATTGCTGGGGAGGCGTTCTGACGTGCACTTAGGTTGTGCCGGTCAAGACGGATTTGGGTACACAAATCCGGTCTGCACTGTTTTAGCAGTGTATCTGTACTGTTTAGCAGTATATCAAGTATTCCGAAGTATCTAGTTATTGTCAAGAATTCTGCTTGGTGATTAGTTATGCAGACGATCATCATTGTTGGTCATTTTAAAGGTTAAAAAAAAAAAAAATGTTTAATATTTAATGTTTAAAGTGTTAAACGTCTTGCATATTGTGGTATGAATGATTGTTCATTGTTGTATTTTTTCGTACTAAGTGTGTTCAAGTTCAAGTATCAGATCAGTTGTCAATATGCCGCTCTTTTCGAAGTTAAGACAGATCACTACGAGAAAAGGGGTACTTGAAGAAGCAGTTCCTATTCCTCCTAGGGACACTCCAGGGCACTTCATGTATCACAAACATGGCTTAGATGCCATATTATTTCTTGATTTATGGGTGGACTACACCAAAGAATTACCGGAAAGTCAGAGATGGCCCGTAGCTGGGACCTGGGATGCAGAATGTATTATGAAAGTAGAAGAAGAGTTGTGGAAGAGGAAAGCTAGACAGTCACAGAAAGACGCTGTTGAGTTATGGCGTAAAGAATCGCATAGACGTACCGAGAAAGCGCTAAGACAGGAAGAGAGAAGTAAAGAAAGTGCAAATAAAGTCCGAGAAAGTTTATTGTTTGAAGAGGGTACACGAGTAAAAGCAGAGCAAGCCGATAGGCAAAGAAATGCCCTTATGAAAGGTATGTATCCCCTTCTGGCCGAAGGATTACCTAAGGCTACTATGGAGATACCAAAAGACTTGCCACCCCCACTGTTTCCAATAAAAGTACATCCTAAAGGACATCCCAGAACCGCAGAAGATGTTTTTCTTTCCTCGTATTTAGATGACGCAGCTCCCGAGTATGCTAACCCCGCACCACATAGACTGTCTGCTGGGGGGGCTCAACGTCAAGATCAGGTATCTGTCTCTGTGCAACAACAAACTCCGACACAAGCTTCGGCAAGCACATCTGTTTCCGCATCTGTCTCCGCAGCCGATTCTATAGTTGTGTCCACACCTGTAGTTGCTGTAGCACGTTCAACGAATCCTTTCGCGCCCAGTACCCCAGATGGGGCTACCGGAGGTGCTACTAGCATTTATTCTACGCCACCCCGAATAAGTAAACTTACTTTTCAAGAACCAGTACATACACGTACGCCCAAACTTATAAATACCCGCATGCTTAAGGACCTTTTAGTAGATTGTAGATATGACCCGGTGCCCGGCAAAGAGGATGAAATGGTCATGGCATCATTACGTATCAGAAGAGCTGCAGGGTTTTTAGGGAAGCTACCAGGAATGGCTATGCACCTGGACAACATATATCATTTTGTCCAAACAGGGAGAGATCCTGAATGCATTAACAGAGCTATGGAATATCAGAAAGTGGAGATACAGGGGGAATTGTTACGTTTTCTCGTAAATTGTGTGATCAGAAATCAAGACCGACCGGGGGTGGACCCGGAAATAATGCAAACTCTTACGAGATGGAGTCAGAATATATCAGACGGAAGACATGATAAACAAGGAAGTATAGTAGCCATGTGTCGAAAAATAAGGAAAGAAATAGAACGTATACATGAAGAGAGATTGGAGACAGACGATTTTGAACAAAACGAGGTGCCCGAATCAGGGGATCCCGTAAGACAGTCAGATACCATAGCCTATGTAGGTAGAGGAAGGTCCTGCAATGATACTAGATGTTTTATTGATCCGATTCATTTGATATGTCCAGATAATAACAGAACTTATCCGACACCTATCATAAATCTGAAGTCTCCCGAACATTCGTTTCAAGCTGCTGACAAAATACTCCGAGAACGAAGGGGTTACCACCTCCTCGATTCTATGGATGAGCAAGAATTAGCTAGGTCCGCCGTTCATTGGATTGATAGTCCCGGAAAATATGGTGATGACACAGTAGCACACACGTTTTTGAACCTCAGTCCAGATGAACAGCGTTTAGCTGGAATTTACATGATTCAGCAACTTCTTATATTATATAAGAACCAACATTCCGATCCTGGTCCTTTACCTGACATATTAACTGAATTACTCACGAATAGATGGAAAGGTTCAGGTAATAAGTTAATCAAAGAAATACTCGTATCCAGAAAGCAGTACATTCTTTTTGTAAGCCCAGATCCTTTCTCGCTGCCTCACAAGGAAAGAACGCCGTATTACATGGCTAGACAGAATCCTTTACGAGAAGTGCACCCAATAAAAGGTGAGGATAATCAGTTTCACCGTGTATTCGTATATACACCCATATCTAAATTGGAATTGTTGGAAATGAAAAAGGTGGTACCCAGTCACGACAAGGACCCAGCGGGTTTCCACCGAGAAATTAAAGACATGTTACTGATGGGAGAGTATACCTATCCTGACATTATGACGATATTAAAGGTGCTAATGCCTGCTGGCATTTATGAAAAACTTAAGGAAAAAGAGTGGGAAGTGGGAGACCAAAAAATAGACTGGACAGCATTAGAAACTGAAGAAAGAGGTCGAACTGCAGGTTCAGGGCTTGGGGATAAAGTTAAAGCACTACCAGGTTTGCTAGTACAGGTACTGCCACGCTTATTAGCTACGAAAAAGGAAGATTGGGGTGCAATCTCAGCCTGTAAACAGAAACAAGATGAAGATACTAGTGATTTCTATGTCCGATTTGAAAAATGTTTTGGTATAAATAGTGGGATAAAAGCAAATAGTGAGTCATATCCACATTTATTCGTGACAAAATTAGTGGAGAATTCCTTGCCTCAAGTGAAGAATAGAGTATTGAAATTCGAGAGTACATGGCAGGGTAACACTCCGTCACAAATGTTGCAAATGTTACAGTATCACCACAATAGAATTAGAGATGAACAAGAACACGAACAAAGACGTATGAAGGACACTAAAATGAAAATGCTAGTTTCTCAGACGGTACCAGCGGATGGTCACAAAAAGGGTGTGACACATTCCGGAGATTCAGCAGTTCCTGTAAAAGGGACATGCAATTACTGCAAACAACTAGGTCATTATGTACACGATTGTCCAGTCCTGAAGCGTAATATAGCTGTAGGTATTGCAAAAGAAAGACCACGGCCACTCAGACAAGATCAGAATGAACAAGGAGCTCCGCAGCATGCACAGGCCATGCCAGCCGCACAACAGCCAATACAGTTTGTGCCAGCTGCACCACCGTTGCCTGTTGCTGCCACACAGACAACAACACGACAAATGTATCAGACCGCACAGTATGAATATCCTGAGTATCAGCGTTACGCATGAAAAAGCCTAGAGAGGGAAGTTGACTTACCCCTTATTGAAATCCCAGTAGATCAAGAAGGACCTTATGTGCACAGTGAATTATTAGGTCAAGACAGAAAATTCTTACTTGATACAGGGGCAAGTCGAACAACAATAAAACGTAGTGAAGTTCCAGGGGCACCCCTCTCAGGCTCTCAAAATGTTTCCCTTGGTTTTTCAGGAAAACCTATTGTTAATGAAGTATCACAGCCACTTCCACTTACGATTGGTCCCTTGACACGAACTACAGATTTATTGCTTACCAAATCATGTCCAGAAAACTTGTTAGGTATAAAGACATTGAAAGCTCTAGGGGCTATTATATGTTGTTCTCCGGAAGGAGTAAGATTGTTTTTACGAGATTTCAAAGGTCACTATGTATCCAGAGACATGGATCACCGATTACAGACTTTACCCGCACATTTATGGGCACAAGGCCCTACTGATGTTGGTTGCATGAACATTACACCATATCGAGTCACACTGAAGGCAGGAGTGGTATTACCACGAATGCGACAATACAAGTTACCACCAGATGCTGTAGTGGCTTTACTGAAAATAATTGATGAGCTCATTGCCCAAGGAGTGGTTGTGGAAACCGACTCCAATGTATGTAATTCCCCGATAATTCCGATTCTTAAACGAACTGATCCGAAGGCCCCGCCAGTATATCGACTGGTTATTGATCTGCGCGAACTAAACAAATGCATTGTGCCACAGTTCCCTGTGGTCCCAGATATCTCGTCATTACTGACAGCTATTGATTCCGAAGCGACATTCTTTACTGTAATCGATCTCAAGAATGCCTTTTTCAGCGTCCCAATAGATCCGGAAAGCCAATATTTGTTCGGATTTAGTTTAAATGGGCGTAGCTTTAAATTCACCCGCGCTCCTCAAGGATTCACAGAAAGCCCCAGCATCTATAGCCAAGCACTGAAACGAGAACTTGACAGTATACACATGCCAGCTTGCACTGCACTGCTTCAATATGTCGATGATCTGCTGATCACCGCCCGAAGCGAACCAGAATGTGAAAAAGCATCACTGACGGTTTTACAATTTCTAGCCGAAAAGGGGCACAAGGTATCCCCTTCTAAGCTGCAATTCTGTGTACAGCGAGTTGTTTATCTTGGTCACTCGCTGTCCAAGGAGGGAAGGCAGCTCACACCCGACCGCATTCAGTTAATTGCTAACATGCCAATACCCCAGACACAAAAGGAGGTGCGGGCTTTTATAGGCCTCACTTCATACTGCAGGCAGTGGATCCCTCAATATGCATTTCTAGCAAAACCACTCATTCAGTTGACAACACAGGAGGCGGCCACATCGGCTGTCCTCCCTTGGACTCAGGAACATACACTAGCTTTTGAAAGCTTGAAGAAAGCTCTATGTCAAGCACCTGTTTTAGCGACACCATGTTACTATAAACATTTTACACTCTTTGTTACAGAACGTGAAGGTACTGCTTTGTCAGTGCTCACTCAGGAACAAGCAGGATCACGCAAGCCATGTGCTTATTTCTCTAGTACATTAGATCCCGTAGCTCAGGCTTTGCCTGCATGCCTGAAATCAGTGGCAGCAACAGCTTTAGCAATCAGACAAAGCGATGCCATAGTGTTAGGACATCCGTTGACAGTACAAGTACCACACGCAGTAGAGGTTCTTGTGAACCGAACGCAAACACAACACTTGACCATAGCAAGACTTACAGGGTACAAACTTACATTGTTTCAGCCACATATAGAAATCCGACGTTGTAATACATTGAATCCTGCCACACTTTTACCTGTAATAGGAACAGACCCACTAGCTCATGATTGTGTTGAAGTCATTACAATAACAACGAAACCCAGACAAGACTTGACAGACGTTCCATTGTTAGATCCAGACCTGACGTTGTATGTAGATGGATCATGTATGAGGACAGGTACAGGAGATTTAGTGGCCGCGTATGCAGTCACGACAGATACTGAAGTCATCGAAACAAACTGTATAGATACTTTGTCAGCTCAGGCAGCAGAGCTTATTGCTCTGACACAAGCCTGTATTCAAGCCACAAGTAAAAAAGTTAACATATACACTGATTCACGTTATGCATTCGGAGTTGTACATGACTTCGGGGTGCTTTGGCGAGAGAGAGGTTATTTAACTTCTCATGGCACCCACATTCAGCACGGGTCCCTCATTCACGCTCTGTTAGACGCAATTCATCTGCCCACTGCTATATCGATTATGAAATGCAAAGCACATACGAAAGTCACTGATATCATTTCTCAAGGCAATGATTTAGCTGACAGAACAGCTAAACAGACTGCTCAGACTCGCACATCCGACATGACAAAGCCAATAGTCCCGACACCAACACATTGTATGACGATTAAGGATCCCGCACTTGACATAATTGACATACAGACACATGCTACCGCAGACGAAATAAAGAAATGGACGGAATTAGGAGGGATCCAAACGGACCAGGGATGGATGACGAAGGAGAAATCTGTATGGTTCCTTCCTGATTCTATGGTCCAGTCTATCATAACTACAATTCATAGTCCGGCACATTTAGGGGAGAAAGCTATGCTAGACAGCATTCAACACATTTGGTTCAACAAACATTTGCGAGCAGCAGCTAAGCAAAAAGTCCGTACCTGTATGATATGTTGTCAGTTTAACCCAGGTAAAAGCATTCCCGTAGAACAGGGTGGATTTCAGCCTCCTGATCACCCTTTTGAAGTCCTCCAGATGGATTATATCCAGATGGAACGATGTCGAGGATTCAAATATGTTCTCGTAGTTGTCTGTGCTCTTTCCCGTTGGACCGAAGCCTACCCAGTATCAGATTACACTGCCCCGACTACTGCCAAACAGCTAGTTCGAGAATTCTTCCCACGGTACGGGTTACCACGTGTTGTCTATTCAGATAACGGCCAGCCCTTCTCATCCGAACTGATGAAACATGTTTCACTCTTGCTAGGATATCAGTGGAAGTTTCATTGTGTCCGACACCCCGAGGCAGCAGGTCTCGTGGAAAGACATAATCAAACTCTGAAAATCAGATTGTCCAAAATATGTAGGGAAAAAGGGGTTGATTGGGTAGTAGCCTTACCAGTTGCACTCTTTTACATGAGAATGGTAGCACACTCTCGAACAGGGCTATCCCCTTATGAGGTGATCTTTGGAAGACCACCTAATATGTGGGGGACGCCTATACCACGTAAAATAACTGATGTTGACTGTAATATGCTGACAGATTACCTGGCTTCCTTGATGTCTGCACTACAATCTTGTCGTTCACAGGTAGCTGCAGCTTTTCCCGACAATACTGAGGTGAAACCCCATGACGTAGTTCCGGGGGACCTTGTGCTTGTAAGAAATTTCGACCGAAAGACTCAGCTGGAGCCCAGGTGGAAGACACCCAAGTTGGTCTTGCTGACCACAAGGACAGCCGTGAAGATCGAGGGCAGGAAAGGATGGGTGCATTCAAGTCATATCAAGAAATTTCATGGACTTCCTTCAGATGTAAACAGCCCACCTCGTGTGTCCTCACCTATTGACTCAAAACTACCTTTGGCTGAGGCTACCAGTAAAGAACTCTATAAATTAAAACTTAGGTCCAAACCGTCGGACGATTTGATTGTTTAAGTCCTCTCCAAGGTGAAGCGGTTGAATCTGTCTCCGACATGTATCCCTTAGACCTGAATCATGGACAATCGCGAAAAATGTTGAAACGACATGCGTATTGTAAATTACTGCGTAGCCACTGTATAGTGACGTTATTAATTTTGTTTTTCTTGAGTTTTATAATAATCACTGCAAGTATATTGTTGCATATATATTATCCAATTTCTAAACATGCTTTTAATATTACTGATGAACATTCTTTTAGTGACTTACCCCCGCATGAATTGTCCTATAGACTTGCGCTGCGCAATAACACTTTCATTAGTATGTTACATCATTCCCATCAGACTAGTAATGCCACTAATTGTTGGGTGTGTGGCCGACTCCCTCCCTATCAGAATTATAAAGGAGTTTTGCCTTTCTTTCCACATCCATTTACACATAATGGCTCCTGTGGAGCATGGTTTAGTTTAATCAATTCCATAGACTCAGACACAGCAGTTTACCAAGATCATTGGGTATGGGGAAACCTGAACCTAGTTTTACTCAAGGTCTGCTACCCTGACAAGGAGGGTCGCCCCAAAGGAACAGGAACTGATCTAGAAAATGAAGTATATGGATTAGGTAATTTTACACCTAATCTCATGATTCTGAATGTCGAATCCGAAGTTGAACTAATTTTGCCCACCATGTCAGTATTCCCAGTAAAGGGTGAATTATGTGTAAGAAAAAGTGGTTCCATACATATGGGCCATAGTAAATGCACTACTATAGTAGAGTTTAGTGATCAAGGCAAATCTTCATTTAGAGCTTCTCGCCATTCCTACTTTGTATGTGGTCAGACTGCATATATGCGTTTACCTCTAGATTGGGATGGTACCTGCTACATTGCATTCCTTTTGCCACCTGTTTTCCTAGCTCCTCCTGATTATTACAGAAATATTCATTTAGTACACAATAGAGAGCGGAGAGATCTCCCAATTGTCGATTATACTGAGACGGCATGGGACAAGTATGTAGATTTTAATAAAGGCATCTTTCCCTATATAGGTACTGTTACTAATAGTAAGCTGATACGTAGATTAACTAGAACCCTTGAAGCTGTAGTGAATGAAACTATTGCCGCCCTAGGCAACTTAACAGAGGAGCAATCTGCGATGAGGATTGTTGTTCTTCAAAATCGTCTTGTCCTTGACGTCATCCTGGCCGATAGGGGCGGAGCTTGTAGGGTCATCGGATCAAGCTGTTGCGTATTCATACCAGAAAATTCGGTTTTGGAGTGTGATATCAGCCTGGGGATGGAGAGTTCTATCCTTCCTAGGTATTGGCCTTCTTATACTATTCAGTTGCTGTTTATGCCTGCAATGTGGACCAGCGATTTGTGGCCTGTGTGCCACATCGTGTATTCCACATCAAGGTTTTCACTCAAGATCCCGGAAGAAGAAAGAAGAAGAAATGATGCTCCATGAACTAATCGATGGATTAATGAAGATTGATGTCTCTTGATGGGCAAGTAGGGGACAAGGAGGGAATGTGGAAATATGGATTTTCCTGATCAGTTATGTCCCCTATCTTGGACCCCAACGGTTCTATGTGCATGTTACAAGTACATGTATGTTCCCTCCAGTTCCAGTTATGAAGACGCAAACACATGTGCGTCCACCGTCAACATGTCCTCTGTCAGATCCGCCATGAATGGGCTGGATATTCGATTCCTAAGTATGAAAGGCCACCGACTTTATATGGCTCAGTTACTCCATTTTTGCAGTTCAGGCGAGTAGGCCCTGATTCTGCCATCAAGCCTTTCCTTTCTCTCTGCCTCTGACAGCTTCAGCTTGAGCTCGCATCTGTATCCATGAACTTTGTCCTACTCCCTGTGCGGCTAACGGTGCCTGCCTCGGCCGGCTTCGCCTGCCTGCCAAGAAACCGTATTTCACCTTCGAATTATCTACTACGCTCCTCAGCCGATGCATTCCTGTCTAGTAGTTTAGGTAAACATTTCCTTCAGCTACCGAGCAAAGGGGCCGGCCTCTCTGTCCTCATGCAAGTAATTCATAGCCCCGTTACCATGGAAAGTTTCTGCCTCTTGCACCTCATATAGACACTTAGACGCTTGTACACGCACACACAGTCAGTATAGAATAGATTCTGTCTGAGAGTCCTTCCTTTGTGGATAACATAGTTCTTTAAACATAGGATGTTAGATATGATTTGGGATTAGGTTGACGTGACCCCCCAGACTTTTCGTCTCCACATGTAGAGCTAAATGTCAAGTCCCCTTCACCCCCTAGTTGCACGTCAATCACACGTCATGCTGCTGCGCGCGCATCTATGCCAAGTATTATCTTATAGATCCACCTATATATGACATCATATGACCTTATAACCAATTATGTTTCTTTTTATTCCTCATTACGCCCATTTTTGGTTACGCATGTAAATTGTCACTTTTCTTATCAATTGTTACGCCTTCTGCATTTGTTTCATTGTAATGTACATTCTATAAAAACGATTGACTGTCAATAAAATATCGTACTTCACTTCCTGAACCCCCGTGGTGACGGAACATGAAGGCCGCGACTCGAGTCGGCCATTTTGAATAAAGCCCGTTCAGAAACCTCTTATACCACGGATTCTGCCTCTTATTTCACTGAGCTGTTTTATTTAGATTCCGTATTAAATTCAGTCCCGGTAATAAAATATTTACCACAACCTGTTTTCAGGAAATGTCCCAGGGCTGAATCTAGGATCCAGTCCTGTGGTAACAAAAGTAATCTGAAAAGTAATTAACTGCATTTTACTTAAAAAGCCCATTCAATTGAATGTACTATACCTGCAATGTGTTGCAAACTGCTTTCTTAAAACTGTAACCAAAACCAGTACAAGTTATACTGCAATTCTGAACTGTGTTCATACAAGTAAATTACGACTGAAAAGTATTTATATGCTTACCTGTACCAGGCTTGCTTGGCTCTAGAAATAAAACAGTATATTTTTTATACAAAACAATTGGCCTAGAGTTCAGTTCTTGAGTGTGTGAGACCATTTGCTGACTGAGTGTGTGCAACAAATGCTTTACACTGTCCTCTGATACTGCCTTACTGCTCGACCAAGCTACCACTTTAGAGAGAGTAAGGTTCTATCTAACTTTAACCTCTGCCAAACCTCTGGAGACCCTTGGACTCTATACACACTGTACCTCACTTTGGTGCAGTATATATAGAGACAGTTTCTTACAAGTATCCCGACAGTTTTTTGGCCTGGATGTCTATAGAGAGATTGGCATCCATTTAGATCCCAAGGCTCTACACCACAGGCGGGGCAGTAGGGAACAGGCCAAGGCATCCGGCCATAAATGAGTCTGGTTCACTACCATCACGACTTCGGTCTTCTCTCCATTGAGCTGCAGGCAGTTTTGTCACATCCAGTTGAATACCTTGAGATCGTCAGCATACTGATCTGACCAAATGCCAAACCTTCTTGGAGACAGCTAAGCTGGATGTCAGCGAGAAGCTTCTCAAGATCACATTAGAGGTATCAGCCACACCGTTTCTGATGCTATGCATCTCAGCTGCTTTCAATACATTCAATTCATAACAATACATTGTTGAAGCACCTATCAGAATCTTCCCTCACATGACTAAAATCTTTTCTGGCAAACAGAAAATTGCAGGAGGTCAAACATGGAGCAATCACCCCGATAGTGGCATTTGTTTGTGGTGCATCTCAGGCCTTCAATATTCATAAGAAGTCATTCCATGATTTGTTGCAATAGAGACTAGGGTTTCAAATCTATGCAGACGACACTCAACTGGTCTGCCACCTAACTGAGATCTCCATCCCAATGCCCGGCATGTATGTGCATTAGTTACACTGTAAAAATGGGCATCTTTATGATCTAAAACATTGGTAAACTAAATTCATATACGGGTCAATGTCCTTAAATTCACGTGGGCAGGGTAGGAGGTAGACTTCTGGAAATTGAGGCAACCAGCTGGAATCCATTAACCTTAGATCTGAGTAACAGCCTTGACTTGGAGCAACTGAAGAGAATACTGAAAACGTGTGTGTGTTTAGGCTCCTTTTCATTCCTGGCCCTGGCTTTGCTCTTGAACTAGGATTTCGATATATTTTAGTGCGCGAGAGATATCTCTAATATTTTGTTCATGTCAATGTATTGCCTCCATTTCATATACCATCATCACAAACCTGTCTGAAAACCACTTTGACTTACAATGGTCATGTTACACTATTACCCGGATATATAAGTAATCAAATACTTATAGGAGGGGCAATCTACTAACTTTTAGCAGAACTGGACCACAGAATACTTTGTTCGTTCAAGTTTTCCAAACAGATTGTTGCTGAGCTACTGTAAGAACGAAGCCATATTTGGACATTACCCAAAAAGTCATTCATCAAATTACATCGCATACTGTGGGGTTGAGAGAAGACTCATTACTCCCGACAGATTTCCTCTATTTATAGCAGTAAGAAGTATCATTTTCAGGGATCAAACGTGTTGGCTGGCTTGTTTGAAAACACCACCAGAAATAAAGGTACTTTGAAGAAAACACTAATCTTGTAGTACAGTGAAAAATGTTTGTGCGTTATGAATAACCTCTTTACTCAAAAGTTGATACAATGATAGTTTAAGTGTATATCCCACCCAACTCATAGTTGATAAATGTTCCTAAACGTGAATTGTTTTTTCTGGTACAAAGCAACGCACTGCATCCTAGGTATTTTATACAATGTTATTTTCTTCTGAACCTAATCATTTTTCTTATCTTTTGGATGATGGTGGGTAGCAAAAATACAATACATACGTCCCTCTTCCAAGAGAAACGCAAAAGTAAAGCAGACATTCAGAGAGAAAACAGATGATGAGAGGTACAACTTCAACAAGATGCATTTGTGTATCCTGGGCAAGCCCAGCCATACAGGTTTATTGAATCTTGGCATTACAAAACGCATTTCCCTGGGTAATTACAGTTACCAGCAGAAGTATGATAACTAGGCACGTAATTATTGCTATTCAGAAATCAAGGCACACATCAAAGCTCACAGACATGGAGACAAAGAAGAGCTCTGCATAGAGAGATTTCAAGTACGGTAAGTATCCACAGTCTCACCACGGACCTGCTCGCTCTCACTACGATAGCATCCCCTGAAGGCTGTTAGGATTCCTTGGGGTCAACCGAGAAAATGAGGACAAGAAAAGTCTCCCTCCCCCCCCAGAACAGTCTGTGTTGCTTCAGACAGTAGTGGATTCTTTCTATCAACACATCTTCTGCTAAACCATCCCCACACCAATGGTTTTCAGATGTTAAACATTTCAATACTATCTATCATTTGTTGGCATTTTTGAGATGTAGGTATTTTGGGAATCTGTCTAAAAGATGTAATCTGGCAGTACCGTTGCTAAGTCTTCTATCAAAACTCTGCTGGTTCCAATGCTTTTCTCTGAACGCCAAAGTACAAATGAAGTTGACTGATGGGTTTGAAACAGAATTCCCAAAATATGCCAGAGGCTCAGTGGACCCGGCTAAATCTCACCGTGCAGAGGAGGCCACCTTTCTTACAATGAACAAGACAACAGTTGTGTCGATGTAGGTCACACACAAAATGTTTCTACTACTATTCAGGACTGACTTCATCTCTCACACCTATTGCACATATATGGAAAATAAAACCTAGTTTGCTCTAAAATTCTATCAAGCATTTTTGAGCACCAAATGCCTGCTTAGGAAAAACTAATAACTAATAGTGGACTGGTGACATTGGCCTAAAAAGTCATGTTCTGATAGTTGAAGGAAACCAGGGCAGCTATTTTCGAGTCATATTCTGCCATATGCGTTCCCCACCTGGCCCACTGACCAATGGTGATCTAGGACAGTGCTTTCAGCCTTCTTTGCACTCCAAGACTAGGTAGTGTTTCCTCTTGCTGTCTTTGGTCAGATTTGTGTCAGGTGTTCAGATAGAGATCTTCTGGCTTGCCGTTCCCTATAGTTATTAGACTTGGTTTTAAACCTGTAGTATGGGGGACGGAGCATCAGTTACTCTAGATTAGCACAGTTTATGACTGGCATCCTGTAATACTATTTTATACTATTAAGTAGTGACTGCTGTTAAATGATAGTGAATGCTGTTTGGGAACGTGGACTCTCTATGCTCTTCCAGTTACAAGCAGGACTCCCCTAGGCTATAGAGAGATCTCTACACAGGACTTCATCTTGTGTACATACACATTTCCTTAGTGTATTAGATGGGTTCAGGACAAGCTTTCTGTTGTGCCATCTTCTAAGTGCTCTGTCACAACTAATGTTTTAGGAGTTGTGTTTTCATGCTATTTCATTCTTTTTCACCAAACAGGCTTTTGAATACCTGTTCTCTTGTAGGTCAAAGACATTTCATGATGCTTACGGACAATACTTCTATTATGAGATTTAAAAACTTTTTTTTTTTAATTAAGAAATGGTCTTTTATAATTACTACACTTAAATAACGTTTTCTTTAGAGACAGGTCCCATGATAGCACAGGTTGTATTTACACTGATCTTCCAGTCTTTTCACTGACTGAAGTTTTAAGTAGCGTATTGGCACATTATCTGCTGCAGTTTGAAGATACATTCCTGTGGCGTTCTCACCTATGGTTCGAACACTGTCTCAGAAGCTCATATCACTTGGGTTCAGCCCCCTCAGGCTATAGGTTTAAGGTTTGTACTCTCATAAGAGAAGAATTAGATTTCTTGTCATTCAGAGTCATGAGATCTTAGGTCACAGAGGATAAGGGAGACATTCAAGTTAATGACACTCTCTGGTTCTTGTGAAGATGAATGCTACTTAAAATGACTCATTAATGCTCTCTTTCTAAATGTACTTTTCCAGTCCTCCTAAAATAGCTTTTTGTCATGTTCCAGCAATGGTCCCTTTAAGATTTGCCGAGGACTGTTTTCTAAACATGCAGCAATCAGTAGAAATAGGAGACTCTAGACAGCTTCTTGTTTACTGCTCTCCTTCGGAACAGGGCAAAGGTAGCACTGACATCCGGGACATCCGGTCTAGATGGTAAGCTTTAGACTTGTTAGAGCTATACTGAATGCAGTTCTGTGTACTGCTCGCAGATCATTCTTAATCCGTAAGCGACGTCAGAAAAAGCACAAATCTGCCATAGGGGTGTTAATATGGCGCTCCTTTGGTCACCAGCCTCAGGGAGGTAAAACGAATATCAACCAACTGAGAAATGTTGTCTGATTTCAATTGGAGAATACTATTATCTACCAGTTGTAAGACCTGTAACATTTATTCATCTACCATCTCCGTTTCAAACCTTCTGCACTACTCCCAGGGGAAAAACGAGCCAGCACACAGCTTTGTAACAGACAAGGCAACACACTAGGAGGCCACCAAGGCCTTGTTTTCACCATAAAGGGAAAGTGCGTGTGTATGTTTGTTCCTACAGTTTTGAGTATGCTGTTTATCATTACGTCTCACTGCTCACATTAGAGTAACAGGGAATGGGTCTTTAAGTTTCAGAAGATTGGACCATATATTCAAATATTTATGATTTACAGCCACTGTCAAATATGTTTGGGTTTAAAATGTATCAGTGTGGTAAAAGATTTTGTACCATAAGAGGGCACGTGACCGGTTATTGCGGTTTATTCATCCTACTGATGTCACTCACTCACGGAGCTCTTTGGTCACATTCATCTTGGATGGAGTAGGGGCATGTCTCATTTAGTACTTCACTGGTTTACGCACAGGTATTGTCTCTTGCTTGTGTTACTGCAGCTTAGACATCACACTTCGCCTATATCCCATCCCACTGTGTTTAGGAGAGCCCAATGTGTAGCACTTCAGCCTTCATGCCATGGTTCACTTGTTTCTGGGAACGGGTATCTTTCTCAACCCCTTTCCATTATGATCCATCACTTAAGGGCAGCATCTGTCGACCACAGCTCGACTGTCCTTGAACACAGCCTCAGCAACTGGGCTTGTATTTAGAGACAGAGCTTTCCACCACCGTTCTTTTTAAGGGTGAGCTACAATGTTCCCCTCTTCATTGTAGACCGCAAATGGGAAACTTGCACATTCCACCCATTACATAGAGCCTCTTTTTACTTGCCTTGCAGTCCTCAGAGACAAGCCATGTAGCCAACCCCCTTTTAAGGCTAAGAAACGATGCTTCAGTGGCGTTCTCTTATCGCCATGTCATCCGACAAGCAATCTTTACAGGCGCGGAACGGACCCCTGCTTCATCTGATGGCTTATCGTTCAAGCTTCTACTCCAGTCTTCTGGTATCTAAAGCTAGCGCTTCTGCTGCTCCCTTGAACGTGTGTTTGGTGTCAGCGATTACGCTCCTGCTTCTTACTAATGACCTTTAATACAGAACCCATCACTGTCACTTTCTCACCACCCCAAATCATTTCTAAACACCACCCAACCGTGCCGACCTTTACCCCTAATGGACACCACGTCCGCATCTTAAGCTAGCCCCAGACCATCAATACTTTGGTTCTAAAATTGCTTTATCACTCAAATGTTTAATGTTCAGTATTGTTCACAATGATCAACGCAGATAAATGAGGTAATTGTGAAGCTGTCTCCCACATTAAGCTGTCTCTAAATTGCACAGAATCTTCATGGGTCTGGGCACTTCACTCTACCTTCAGCTCACAGTAGCGTCTGAAAATGTCCTTGTTGAGAAAATATGTTCAGCAGCGTAATTCCACTCGGCTCGTGAACATGCGGTCAATTAGGCCACGGGTATGGTTAGCAGGACAATGGTAGATGGCACAGTTGTGCATGTCATTATGCCACCATAAACAGACTTTACAGAGCTACGGGTAGGATCCTTATGCAAGCCTGGAACCAAACTGGCCTAAGAGGACCTGGAAAACTAAACGGGATCTTAGCAGCGGATTCACTTGAACTAAATCTTACCATAAAAGGAAGGAGATAATGCCTTCAGATTCAGTGGCGTGGCAAAGGCATTTGCCGAATCTCCGATTGCATTTGGCTCGCTTTGCTTCAAACCTGAGCTTGTAAAGGGATGGCCTTTGTCTAACCTCATCTTGTAGCCCAGAACCTGGCTCTAGGCATTGGGACACACTAGAATAATGCTAAACTTAATATGAAACTTTCTGTGATCAAGGTGGGCCTCAGGAGGGCACTCTTGCGCCTGCATCTTTATGGCTAATAACACCAATGATATTCAAAGTTCCAAGGAAGTTCTGGTCTGTTTGGAAGGGGGTGGGAGGAATCCAGGTGCTGCTTCTCCTTCAATTTCCTGAGCCAGCACATTTGTATGCTTCTAAACACCCTTTAGTACACAAAGGGTCTAGATTACAGCATTTAAATTGCACATTTAAGCTGCATGATAACAAGGAGACCAGTTTTCCAAACCAGTAAACCTATCCTGCAAAAAGCTTGAAAAAGGAGTAGAAACATGAATGCACTACAGTAAACCCTTCCAGTACAAAAAAGCACTAAGCAAGAAAAAAAGGTTTATACATGCTTTCATTGCAAAGCCCTGGAATATTTGCTGACCAGAAGAGCTGCGGACGTTCCTGAACAATGCTGTACCAGTGGCTATCTGCGGCACACCCTTCTCTTTTCCACATTTCTAGATGATTCCAGTCTTAGGCAAACATCCAAACCATACAGTTCTACAGAGAAGGGTGGCCCAAAGCCTTCTGACGACTGCCGCACAAAGAGACTGCTAACAAAGTCCCCAAACTTGCACCCTGTCTTGCCAAGGTTTTCCGCACCAGTAAATGTTCAGTGTTAGAAGAAGGCACTAAAGCAGAACGCACTTTTTGGAGTTTTTCTTTATCACAGGGTTCATAAAGGCACGTACAGCTTCAGCAAACACCTCCCGCACCCCCTGCTGGTTCAGCGCAGAGCACTCCAAATACTTCACCGCTCCAATCTGCCTGGCAAGAGAGTGCCCTTGCTGGGGAGTAGTTGGCGCCAGGTTTTGTTCTTTTAGCTTCTTTACTGTATCTGGGTCACTTCGGAGATCACTCTTGGTTCCCACTAGTAGGATGGGTACATTCGGGCAGTGGTGGGAGACCTCTGGGTGCCACTTGTGACGGACATTAGCATGGGATGATGGGCTCCCAATGGAGAAGCAGATTACAAAGACGTTGGTCTGAGGGTAGGAGAGGGTGCGGAGACGGTCGTACTCCTCTTGACCTGCAGTGTCCCAAAGATTCAGGCTGACAGTCCGCCCATCAACAGTCATCTGGGCGCTGTAGTTGTCGAAGACGGTGGGGATGTATTCCTCTGGGAAAGCATTGGTGGTGTAGCTGATGAGCAGGCAGGTCTTCCCAACAGCTCCATCTCCGACCACGACACACTTGATCGTCTGCATTCTTCATCAAGGCACAAAGGTCACCTGAGCAGCACCTAATGGGCAAAAAGTCAGGGTTAGACACAGGTATCAAATGGCATCACTAAAACGATATCTGGCTGGCAAACTCTACAATGTAACAGTTGTGACAATATATGGTCAGGCCAATGTAAGCATAGCCTGATATTCTGCAAGCCATCCTTCACCACTGCAGAGGTCATAAGGCTCTGAAGGTCGGGAGGGATGCAAAGTGAGCCATGACAAAACCAATATCCATCTTGAAGACTATGGAGAAATCGGCCACAGAATACAGAAAGTCTACTGAACAGTTAAAGATTGCACATCCATACAGGGAGCAGCCACAAGGACCTACTTACACAGGTCATCAAAGATGTCAGATGATATGCACTGTAACTGTGGATGATTAACACAATCACAATGAAGTGGACATACACCATGTGTTTGGCATTTTATATATCCAATCATTTGTCAGTCCACTTGAGAATTTCTCTAAAGTCTCAAGTGTGGTCTAGCTTAATGTTCTTTCTTCCTCAGATACGCAGCCACGGAGGCTATGCTCTTTGTGAACATTCTCGTGGACGATTTGAGGCCCAATGGGAGGACTTTGAATTGATAGTTTGATAGTGATGACTGGCCACTTCAAATCGAAGACATCTTTGTGCTTGGGGTGAATGGGAATATGAAAATACGTTTCTACAATAGACCTACAGAATGCATAATATCCTTTTAGAATGAGCTATGAGATGTCTGTAAAGTAAAGTGAAATGTTTGCTTCTGGAGAAATTCATTCAATTAAAGAAGATTGAAGATTAGCCTTTATTCACCCAATTTCCTTTTCGGTGAGAAAAAAGCATACATAGAAACCTACATTTCGTTGGGAACTGGGGACCAATTCTATTGCTATCTTCTTTAACTCTCTCTGCTTGTAACAGGCGTAAAGGGTGGATGGGGTTTGTTAGATGGGAGATTTGGTTAAGGTTTCTGGACGAACTCTAGAGAATGGCCAAATTGAACAAGATCCAGAGCACAGCTGTCAATGTTATTTTTGCCACTGGTTGAAGTAATAAGAGATCTTCCCCCTACAGATTTGTCTGGAGCAGGCTTCTCCAACATGTAGCTCTTGCGACACCGGTAGCATGTGTGTGTGCAGTCCAGCTACTACATTAGAACCTCTTGCTTGGTTGAATTAATGTGTGTAAACCAGAACCGACTGGGTGTACTCAAGATGAAAAATGTGCGTATTTTCAAAACTCACAAGCTGTTTGGAGAAAAATGGCCGAAATTCCAAATTATGTTTAATCTGATGTTTGAGTAATAAATCATGTGGCATTAAGGAGACTTAATACTAATGTTATAACCAGAGGCACTGCAGCTGTGGCTGTTATGCATTACCAATGGTGTGCCTAACAAAAAAAGAAATGTGTCCTTATGTAACGTAACTGGTGCTCATGTAGAGCGCTCTGATGCCCGATACCTTCGGGTCAAGTTCGCGCTATATAAAACTCCTAAAAAAAAAATGTTTGAGGTATTGAACATTGACAAAGCCTTTTCTACCTTATTTCTGCCTGATGCACTGCTGAGGTGATGCCTGCTAGTAATCTTGCATACGACGGCCATAAATGTAATCTTGCATGCGATGACCACGAATGTAATTTCGTCTGAGGTGATCGCTGCTAGTAAGCCTGCGTACGACGGCCACAAATATAATCTAGTCTGAGGTGATCGCTGCTAGTAATCTTGCACACGACGATGACAAATTTAATCTAGTCTAAGGTGATCCCTGCTAGTGATCTTGCATACGACGGCCATAAATGTAATCTGTTCTGATGTGGTCACTTTTACAACATTAATAATATTAACAGCTTGGGACGATTTTCATTGCCCCAAAACAGCTCTCATTACAGAAAAGTTTGGTGACCCTTGGTCTGAAGATTGCGGGTCTGCCGTCGGAAAGCAGTCACTGATGTCCTGACAGCTCTTAGCTTTTAGACTGGTGGGCATCGCTTTTACGAGGTACCTGTCTGACGTTGGAGGTGGAGCTTTGTACTTTGGGGTATACTGATGTGGATAGGATTGCCGAGGCAAATTATGTGGGTGGTATCTGTAGTCTTGAAATCTGCCTCTGGATAAGTTCTGATGCCTTCCCCTTGCTCCTTTTTAGGTCTGTGGTTGTCACTGCTTTAAGACACTTGTGATCTCGCTGTATCCGTATTGGATTAAACGAATTGAAGAGCCTCATTAACAGGGCATCCAAATAAGGACATGCCATCATAAGCCATGTGTGAGAAGTTGGCCTGGTATATGCTGTTCACTAGTTCTAGTGACCACCTTGTACCATGCCAAGCAACCCTTATGGTGTGGTTGTAAGTCAACCTTTTCGGACTAGCTGCCCTAGTGGTAGCGTAGGCTAAGCAGTCTTTGAGGCTAAACTCGTGATGCGTGTTAAGCAAGCTGTTTTACCAATAGTAACCCCCTTTTATACCAATGAAAGGACACCACACAGATATATATTCAAAATATATATGTATTTATTTCTCAAAGTAACCCCTAGTCTCTTTATGAGCACAGGAGCACAAATCGTCAAACAAGATTATCACAGAATACACAGAAGTTGCACTTTATATGGATAGGCCCTGGTGGCCACTCGAACCATATACTAAAATAGTGGTATAAGTACCACGAACAGAAAAGGGAAAATGCCTAGGGCCTCTAGAATCGCTGGGCCTACAAGGAGCTAACTTCAGTTAGTGACCAGGAGGTCCATAGGTTTCAATGGGTGCGTAAAAAGTACAAAGTTACTGCAAAGAGGATCTTCCGGATGGGCTAGGAACTCAAGATTTGGAACACAGGCACTAGAGATGTAATACTACACTTGGGCACCGGAGTGCCAGCTTTACCTTACCCACAGGAAGCGGGTGCATAGGCCTCGAAGTGCGTCGGGTTTCTTCTATCTGTTCCGTGGAGCCTGAAGACAAAGATGCTGCAGGCGACCGGCCCGGAGGAGATGCAGTGGATCCAAGGGTGGATCGGAGATGTTGAAGACCTGTAAGCAGTGGGGACAGTGTTCACAGTCACTAGCCAGTGACCGGCGTGGCACCAGGTGGGTACCAGGCGATGTCGGGTGCAAACAGGAAGGAAGGTGTAGCTTGTCTCCGCAGCCACGTGGTCCCTGAAGGTCGACGACGTCCAGGAGTCGAGTCACGAGCTGTCCCACGCAGGCTCTCTCTGTCGGCGGTGTCGGCGACTTGATCGAAGCAAACAAGCCTTGGCAAAAGCAATTGTTGTAGGAAAGGAAATAAGCTGATAGCTCTGACCAGCAAGGTCAGAGGAACTGCTCCTTTGGAGGGGAGCAAGGGCCAGTCTGGAGCAACCAGACCAGCGGTGTATTTCGTAGAGTTCGTCGCCAAGATGGCCACTAGCCAGCGGGCCAGCAACCGGTTAGGCGCGTTGAGTGGCAAAATGCAGAAGGGCCCCACGCAGATCGTGGAGATGCTGGAGGGCTCACCTTTGGTGCAGATGCTGCTCGAGGGTTGGGCTTCTCAGATCCCAAAGCACAACTTGGAGGGAGCCTCGGTTGTTGCACTTGTCAGCTTGTCGTAGTCGTTCCAAGATGGCTGGCTCCACGTGTCTCGGTGCCTCCACGGGTCTCCTCTTTTCAGGGACTGTGGATCGGGCGGTGAGAGGTCTGGAGGTCCAGGTCTTGTCGGTCTCTGGGCTCGGGCTCCGGCGGGAGGCGGCGGCAAAGCAGACGTTGATTCGCTGGATGGTGCTTGCGTTAGCAAGGTGGTCACTCCCTGACCACAGGGGAGATTGGCTTCAGTCCTCTGTGCGGCAGAGCGTCGAAGTTCCCGTCTTCTTCTTAGTTTCAAGTTGATTTCAGGATGTCTGAAGTCTTAGGACACAGCTCCTACCTTTAAGCGGATTCTAGGGGCCGGACTACCTGCTAGGTCCCTCCCTAAGGGTGGGACCAGGAAGGGGGGTGGTTACACCCCCAATCCTTTGTCCAGCTCGCCCCAGGCCCGGGACTGGTGTGCCCCAGGACCGGATTGAACTGGCATATGCACCGAGGCTCCTTGTGAGCCTCAGGCATGTCTGGTTTCTTTCAAGCCCTACCTGACCAATACACAAAATCCTGTCTGGGGTGGTGCACGCACCTCCCCTGGCAGGAAACCCTTTGTCCACACCTCCCAAGCTGGAAGGACTCCCAGCAGCAGGAGTGCAGACTTGTGTCTGTGGTGGCAGCATCCATTTTGTGGAGCTGAGGCTATGTCTGATTTTACCCGGGTTTCAGGTACTGTACATGTCGTGTCCCTCTAGAAGGGTGGAATGCTAACCCCGTCGGCAGAATTGGCGAGGGGTTAGTATTCCAATTCGTATGACACCTTACTCGACATGTTTTGATAAAGCCAAACCAAAGTTAGCATTTAACCGCGAGGTTCATAATGCACTTAAGAGTATATGGTATGACGATATCTGGAAACAGTAGAAGGAAGTTGTTCCGACCACTGCAGACAGGCTCAGCTCATGCCAGAGCACCATCTCACATGGAACCAAGCACTCTGCCTTCAGGATTGTTAAGGCCTGCCATAGGAGTGACTTATAGGTTACCAGGTGTCCCATTTAAGGTTAGGTATAGGTATACTACACCTAAGTAAGAGGTGGTTACACCAACTTACCCCAGCTGAGTGATCAGCCAGTTGTGTCAGATTTGTTAGGCCAAGCCTGGGGTGGCATAATACATGCTTCAGCCCCGGGCAGGCCTTGGGTACACCAATGCCCTGGGTACCTAGTGTACACTGGTACAGGGGCTGACAGGGTGATCCAACCAATTGGGTATGTACCTAGGGTACATGGAGTCCATTTTAAAGAGAGAGCAGATAGCCTGAGAGCCTGAATGGCAGGATCTCAGGCCAACTAAGTCGAAAAACCAGCTAGACACTAGGCAAAAATTTGGGGGTAACCATAGTCAGATATCCACCTTCCTACACAACCCCCCCCCCCAAACGAAGGGAGATAAGGCTGACCTTGACCAGGTAAGCCTATATTGCCCAAGTGGCCATATAAGGAGGAACCAGCACTGGCATGGTTACCCCCTGTCTCATGGTCCACTAAGCAATCCCTCACCCTAAGGGTATCAGAGGGTCTCCACCATAGGGAATCTCTACCTTTGGTGTGTCTTGGCAAAGTAAAAGGCTGGTGTTGAGATGGAGTACTGAAGTGAGTGTCCTCAAAGTGAGGCCTCAGCTTCCTCCAATCATTTTTCACCATGGATGCCTTTCTTTCCTTAACTGAGTTGCACTGTGCTCTCAGGGTCAGCCTCTGGCTACCTAAAGCTGGAGGCTGGGTCCCTTGTGTGGGCTTACTGGAGGGACAGGTCAGGTTTGGGGCCCTAAGGTCCCAGGTTTGCCTGTGCCCAACAGAATCCCTCTGGGGGAGGTCCCTAACTACCAGTAAAGGAGATCCCTCAGGAATGTTTTTACCCATCACCTGACTAGGGCTATTAGCCAGGCAATCCTCATTCTTTTGATGGGGGGGTTCTTGTGGACAGGGGCCCTCTGGGGGTCCACTGGCCTCCCTGACCTCTGCAGCCCTGGGCTGACTGAGGCAGGGTAGAGAGAGGCAGGCTACCTGCACCAGACTGGGTCCCACCTTGGAAGGGGCCACTGACATCAGAGTCTCTGCCAGGCCAGGCCTGGCTACCTCTGGGGCAGTTCCTTCACAAGGGGTGAGGTCAGATCCCTGAGGAGGCTGACCTTTTCCTAATGTCTGGGGAGAGGGAGACTTTTCTTCCTCCCCACTACTCTCAGTTTGTGTGGAGTGATCCATAGTTTCAGGCTTCACTACACCTATGTCAGTCTGAGTATAGGCTGAGACCATTACAGCCTTGCCAACCTTTTCAGGGGGGCACTCAGTTTGTGTTTGAGCTGTGACTGTCACAGCTCTGCCAGTCTCTACAGGGAAGTCTGTCTGTGCCTGGGCTGTGGCTACCACTGCCCTTCCAACCTTGTCAGGGAGGAAATCTATTTGGACAGGGGTTGTGAATGGCACAACCCCCCTACCCTTTTGTGACAGGCCTACCATTTTAGAATGGGTGTCTTGTTCAACTCCAGCCCAAGCTGAGAGTTCTAAGTCATTCCCCAGTAAGCAGTCTACAGGCAAGGTGGGGGATACTGCCACCCTTTTAGGGCCAGTGACACCTCCCCAGCTGAGACATACCTCTGCCATGGGATGACTTTTCTGTTTGCCATCAATGTTAGTTACCTGGTAGGAGCAACCAGGCAAAATCTGCTCAGAGGGAACTAGCCAATGGGCCACCATTGTGATGCTAGCTCCAGTGTCTCTGTAGGCCTCAGCTTTTGTACCATTGATGTAGGGTTCCTGTCTGTACCTACCCAAAGTGTTGGGACAGGCAGTGAAGTTGGCAAACCCCATGCCACCATCACAGACAAGAGTAGTTGCTGTAGGGGAATTGGCTAAGCCAGGGTCCCCCTGTGTTCCCCAAGTGAACCCACCCAGATTTCTGGGGGCACTCCCACCACCTGGGGGATTACTGCTGACAGTAATAGGTGGTGTGACAGGAGTAATTGGAGGAACAGTTTTGTTTTTAGCCCTTGGGCAACCGCTGTCAGTTTTCCAATGCCCAGGAGTTTTACACTCATGGCAGTAGGGCTTTTTAGCTGTGGTAGAGGAGGGAGCTTGGGACCCACCACCCTGTGTGGAGTTTTGGGGCCCTGAGGAAGATTTCTCTTTTGCTTTATCCCCACCCTTCTCTTGAGGCTTGGTGGTATCTTTCTTTTGGTCACCACCCTGGTTTTTAGGCCTGATCCTGGTCCTGACCCATTTATCTGCCCTCTTTCCCAATTCTTGGGGAGAGGTCAAATCTGAGTCTACCAGGTGTTGATGGAGAAGCTGGTTTTGACAATTACTTAAAATCTGCTCTCTCATCATCAAATTATACAATCCTGTAAAATCAGATACCTTACTTCCCAGCAACCAACCCCCCAAAGCCTTAGTTGCACATTCAATGTATTCAGACCAGTCCTGAGTCTGTGTCTTTTGGGTGTCTCTGAACATTAACCTGTACTGTTCAGTGGTTAAGCCTAACCCATCAACTAGGACACTCTTCAGGACTCTGTAGTTTCTGACATCCTCTTCTCTAACAGTGAGGAGTCTGTCTCTGCCTCTTCCCTCAAAGGAGAGCCAGAGGATTGCTGCCCACTGGTCTTCAGGAACCTGCTGTACTTTGCAGGCTCTCTCAAGAGCAGTTATCCACTTGTGGATGTCATCCCCACTTTTGTAGGGGGGCACAACCTTAGACAGGTTTCTATTATCGAAAACCCCATCTTTGTCCTTAGGGACAATGCTGCCACCAGTGGGTATAGACCCACTCTCTTTATGCTGCCTAGCCTTGCTCAGTTTCTCTTCCATCAGGGCTACTTCTAGCTCCTGCTTCCTGATCCTTAGCTGGGCTTCTTGCATCTTGGCCTCATGTTCCCTCCTCTGAGGGGTGGTCATCCTTCTCCTGGAGTGACCTTGAGAGCCTCTAGAGCCATGGGAAGCATTGGACTCACCTGAGTGATTCCTTTGCCTCCCAAGCCCTGGGTTAAGTCCACTGGGGAGATCCAATGGGGTAAACCCACTGTCAGTCCCCAATAGCCTTGGTTTAGCTGAGCCAAGTATAACACTTGGCACTGGGCTAGTTCTCCCTTCATCCCCACTCACATCTGTATCCCCATCACTTTCCTCCTCTGTAGTATGGTGTTCATCTAAGGGATGGCTATTGGAAAGGGGTACCTCAGTGGCATCTTCAGAAGGGGGGCCTCCTGTTCCTGTCCCTAAGGGGGCTAACTGGGAGGCTCTCTTGAGCTCTATTTGATTCTCATCATCCTGCAAGAGTTCTCTGAGCTTGGCAGAGGTAGGGTTCTTGGGCTGTTTAAGGCCTCTAAGAGTTGCCAAATGTCTGAGCTCATTCTGATTAAGGGTAGCAAAGATGGATGGTGCCCTCGGGGGGTCACTCTCAACAGAGATGGGTACAGTGGACCCCTCTGCCCCAGCCATTGCTCTTAAGTGTGGGTGGATGTGTTGCAATCTACCTACACTTGGGTTTACCTACTAAACCTATCTAGTAGTTGTAGTCAGGGTGTGCTACTCCCTTTGCTCTACAACAACTAAGTTCAGTAGAACTTAAGTATATCTGATCTTGTTTTATATGTACCTACAGGTACCTATGTGATCTTTCAATTGGTAACCAAGAGATTACAATGGTAAAACACAGCAAGCTCAAATCCAACCGCTGCTCACCAATGTGAGAAGTTGGCCTGGTATATGCTGTTCACTAGTTCTAGTGACCACCTTGTACCATGCCAAGCAACCCTTATGGTGTGGTTGTAAGTCAACCTTTTCGGACTAGCTGCCCTAGTGGTAGCGTAGGCTAAGCAGTCTTTGAGGCTAAACTCGTGATGCGTGTTAAGCAAGCTGTTTTACCAATAGTAACCCCCTTTTATACCAATGAAAGGACACCACACAGATATATATTCAAAATATATATGTATTTATTTCTCAAAGTAACCCCTAGTCTCTTTATGAGCACAGGAGCACAAATCGTCAAACAAGATTATCACAGAATACACAGAAGTTGCACTTTATATGGATAGGCCCTGGTGGCCACTCGAACCATATACTAAAATAGTGGTATAAGTACCACGAACAGAAAAGGGAAAAGGCCTAGGGCCTCTAGAATCGCTGGGCCTACAAGGAGCTAACTTCAGTTAGTGACCAGGAGGTCCACGGGTGGCGTGTGCAGAGGAAATAGTCACACGCGTGCTCCCATAGGTTTCAATGGGTGCGTAAAAAGTACAAAGTTACTGCAAAGAGGATCTTCCGGATGGGCTAGGAACTCAAGATTTGGAACACAGGCACTAGAGATGTAATACTACACTTGGGCACCGGAGTGCCAGCTTTACCTCACCCACAGGAAGCGGGTGCATAGGCCTCGAAGTGCGTCGGGTTTCTTCTATCTGTTCCGTGGAGCCTGAAGACAAAGATGCTGCAGGCGACCGGCCCGGAGGAGATGCAGTGGATCCAAGGGTGGATCGGAGATGTTGAAGACCTGTAAGAAGAGGAGACAGTGTTCACAGTCACTAGCCAGTGACCGGCGTGGCACCAGGTGGGTACCAGGCGATGTCGGGTGCAAACAGGAAGGAAGGTGTAGCTTGTCTCCGCAGCCACGTGGTCCCTGAAGGTCGACGACGTCCAGGAGTCGAGTCACGAGCTGTTCCACGCAGGCTCTCGCTGTCGGCGGTGTCGGCGACTTGATCGAAGCAAACAAGCCTTGGCAAAAGCAATTGTTGTAGGAAAGGAAATAAGCTGATAGCTCTGACCAGCAAGGTCAGAGGAACTGCTCCTTTGGAGGGGAGCAAGGGCCAGTCTGGAGCAACCAGACCAGCGGTGTATTTCGTAGAGTTCGTCGCCAAGATGGCCACTAGCCAGCGGGCCAGCAACCGGTTAGGCGCGTTGAGTGGCAAAATGCAGAAGGGCCCCACGCAGATCGTGGAGATGCTGGAGGGCTCACCTTTGGTGCAGATGCTGCTCGAGGGTTGGGCTTCTCAGATCCCAAAGCACAACTTGGAGGGAGCCTCGGTTGTTGCACTTGTCAGCTTGTCGTAGTCGTTCCAAGATGGCTGGCTCCACGTGTCTCGGTGCCTCCACGGGTCTCCTCTTTTCAGGGACTGTGGATCGGGCGGTGAGAGGTCTGGAGGTCCAGGTCTTGTCAGTCTCTGGGCTCGGGCGGGAGGCGGCGGCAAAGCAGACGTTGATTCGCTGGATGGTGCTTGCGTTAGCAAGGTGGTCACTCCCTGACCACAGGGGAGATTGGCTTCAGTCCTCTGTGCGGCAGAGCGTCGAAGTTCCCGTCTTCTTCTTAGTTTCAAGTTGATTCCAGGATGTCTGAAGTCTTAGGACACAGCTCCTACCTTTAAGCGGATTCTAGGTGCCGGACTACCTGCTAGGTCCCTCCCTAAGGGTGGGACCAGGAAGGGGGGTGGTTACACCCCCAATCCTTTGTCCAGCTCGCCCCAGGCCCGGGACTGGTGTGCCCCAGGACCGGATTGAACTGGCATATGCACCGAGGCTCCTTGTGAGCCTCAGGCATGTCTGGTTTCTTTCAAGCCCTACCTGACCAATACACAAAATCCTGTCTGGGGTGGTGCACGCACCTCCCCTGGCAGGAAACCCTTTGTCCACACCTCCCAAGCTGGAAGGACTCCCAGCAGCAGGAGGGCAGACTTGTGTCTGTGGTGGCAGCATCCATTTTGTGGAGCTGAGGCTATGTCTGATTTTACCCGGGTTTCAGGTACTGTACATGTCGTGTCCCTCTAGAAGGGTGGAATGCTAACCCCGTCGGCAGAATTGGCGAGGGGTTAGTATTCCAATTCGTATGACACCTTACTCGACATGTTTTGATAAAGCCAAACCAAAGTTAGCATTTAACCGCGAGGTTCATAATGCACTTAAGAGTATATGGTATGACGATATCTGGAAACAGTAGAAGGAAGTTGTTCCGACCACTGCAGACAGGCTCAGCTCATGCCAGAGCACCATCTCACATGGAACCAAGCACTCTGCCTTCAGGATTGTTAAGGCCTGCCATAGGAGTGACTTATAGGTTACCAGGTGTCCCATTTAAGGTTAGGTATAGGTATACTACACCTAAGTAAGAGGTGGTTACACCAACTTACCCCAGCTGAGTGATCAGCCAGTTGTGTCAGATTTGTTAGGCCAAGCCTGGGGTGGCATAATACATGCTTCAGCCCCGGGCAGGCCTTGGGTACACCAATGCCCTGGGTACCTAGTGTACACTGGTACAGGGGCTGACAGGGTGATCCAACTAATTGGGTATGTACCTAGGGTACATGGAGTCCATTTTAAAGAGAGAGCAGATAGCCTGAGAGCCTGAATGGCAGGATCTCAGGCCAACTAAGTCGAAAAACCAGCTAGACACTAGGCAAACATTTGGGGGTAACCATAGTCAGATATCCACCTTCCTACACCATGCCTAGAATATAGCTTAGAACCCCCTGTTTTAAAAGAGGCAGCCTTCATCCATTCTTGCCTCTGCATCACAGCTACACCAGGTAATCGTCTGAACCCATTGGTCAAACTGTCCATGGTAGTATCTATTATGGCTGACGGTGTTCTTTCCCTTTTGGAGAGAACAGCTTTTACCTCAAGCCCTAATCAAAGTTGTCACTGTTGCAGAGAATCTCTTCCACATGTTATTGAGTCTCTTGCTCACAATGCATTTCTAGATCACCTTTGTGCAACTTTTTTCACCAGAGTCTGCCCAAGGATGACCAACTAGGCAAGCCAGCGTATCTTCATGACTTTAAGTTCCTTGGGCAAGATGTGATCGAGGACTGTAATTTATACAGAAAACAGTTTGTTTCTTTTGATGGAAGAGGCAGGTCAAATCTTTTTGATACCCTCTCTATTATGTTATGGAAGCCTCATGTATTGTCAGGAATAGAGTCTGCTAGGAGAGGAACTGAATTGCTCACTTTTGGCACCAAATAGTACTCCCATTCTCGAACTTCCCCTTCCTCCGGAGTGTCATGTGTATAGGCATCAGTTATAAGCAGAAGCCACAGGTTGTGGTGGTTGAGAAACTAGTGGGATGTTTAGAGTGGGAGGCCTCTGTTGATCACCTTTAGGTTCTGGACAACAGGTTAATAATCTGCCATAGTAAGTCTGAGATCCCTAAGCAAGTTAATTGTAGGCTGATCTGAGACTTTAGTGCCCTTGTTGTAGAACTCTCCATGTTGCCGATCTTCTTCATGTCCAGCAAGCGGTTGGAAAGAACCCCTAACAGGAGCTTCATCTTGTCTTTGTCCCTCTTCATACTGGAAGACATCTGCTTTGGCATACTCTTCTTAGTCAGGGTCCCGATATTTGACCTTGAGCTGTGTGGGACTGTGTGCTGGCCCGAAAGGTCCTTCTCATTAGACTCCTGTGTGTCAAAGAGGCATTGAGGAAGATCGAGGAAAACTCTGCTTGGTGACATGTTCAGGAATTAAAAGGTGTTGGGATGCCTCTCCCTAGAAATTAAGAGTCACTTTTGGTGCCTTTTGATACTCAGTTGGAGTGGTCATTGACAATGCATTGATAGTTAGTATAGTTGTCAACTGTGTTGTCGATGAGGTGATCATCGTTGTTCGCAACAAGGCAGTAGTTTATGGTGTAGTCTTTGTGTTGAAGATGTGATGGACAAGCCGGTTGTGAGCAGTGGTAGACGCTTGTAGATGGTGTCTTCATCAGCAATTACTTCTTCTTTGACGATGCCGTTATTCATGTCGACTATGTCATTCTAGACTATTTTGGTTTCTCCGGTTTCAGAGGAAGCTTTTCCTTGGTGTTGGTAGCTCTGAAGTCATTTTTTGAGGCAATTCTATTAGTCAAGATGACCACCTCAGAAGGCAAAGTTTTTTTCTCTGGATTTCCTGATGAGTGTTATTGGGAAGTTCTTTATTCAGATAAGGCCTCTTCAGAGAAATGATTTTTTGGAGAGCGTCCTTCCAGAAAATGAACCCAGTATGGGCTATTTTTGAAGTTCTTGAGGAACCATTAGAGCCCTTGTCTGAAAATGGCATACCCGTAGATTTTGATTTGAAGAGTTGGAGCAAAAGTCGACCCTCTCTGTCCTTGAGGGTTTTTGTAGTAAATTTGCAACAGATCTTTCAGACTTAGCCTTATCCTAATGACAGAGAAAATAAATACATTCCATGTATGGATGTTCTGAATGTACCCTATTTTTACCACAAGTTTCACAAGTCCTTGAAAGGCACTTTGAAGGCGTCAGACATTGCCTGTTTATCCCAGATGTACATTTAAAGTAAATGTGGAATTCCATCTCAAAGTAATCCCTCAAATAATTCAAAAGGGCACTTATTCGGGGAAGGCTGAGCATAGCTCATGGGACTCCCTTCACACGAGGTGCAGTAGAAATTATTGGTATTGTGACCTCTGGGGAAAATGGTATTCTATGAACTTGCTTCTGATTGGTTGAAATTTGGTTCTTTTGATATGTGACCATTAAAGATTTCCAGGCAATGCGATATGCAATTTTGTTTTTTCATTGAATTTTGAATTATTAAAAAGAATACGTCATATAGTGACTAAATAATATATGTTGATCAAATTTAAAATACACAAAGAAAAGAATATTCAAGGAACATAGAATTAAATATTACATATACCGGTTTGTTTTTAAGTGTTTTCAACATGACCACTGACTGTGGCTTAGTATATAAGCATCATTAGAACACCATTCTTTACATAGAATGTCAGGCAAGGACTTCTGCTATTCATCTACAACTGCATACACATCACTTCCTCGTATCACGAGCGTTGCTGCATACATTACTAGTTGTCTGCTAGAGTAGGTTAATTCTTTCAACTAGTGTTTTTGGGCTGGCGACTGACACATCCCCAGACTCTGGCCACCTGCTTTTTAGCTATGCTACGGCAGTGTATCTTCTAATATTTGTAGGGTGGCCTTTTCTGAAAACTAACAGGGCAAACTCTGGATCTAGCGGAGGCATAGAGCGACTCATTTTAGTTATTGCTTAAAAGATCTCCTGCCAATAGTTATCCACTGGTGGGCAAACCCAGGACAGGTGTAGAAATCCTGCACTTGGACCTCTGCTCGACTCTGAAAGCCACGGATACAATCAAACAGTAGATTTGTAGAGCACTTCTTGTCACCAGTGAGGGTATCCAGGCACTGACAGGGTCCAGTTGATTAGCCGAATAGCCAGATCTACATGGACTTTCAGAAATCTGGAAGCGATGGAGAGGTCCGTAGATGAAAGGGTAGCTCGTTCCAGGTCTTCGTTGCTATGCTGGAGAAGGAGTGACATCACAAACCTCATATTTCATCAGGCTTGGACGGATGCGAAAAATTCTATTTATAAATTTAAAATATATTATCCCAAGTCTGCTGTTGGACGAGGGGGCCCCAGTGAGCACACAGGAGACCTCTACTGAAGGGCATGGCTCCACTGGTCTCCTGAGGAGGGGAGTCATCACAGGGGCGGCCATTCCTGCATAAAAGCAGTGTTATAAGTGTGATTACTAGTGCCTGTCATAAATAATGGCGTCTCTAAGGGGTAGTGTAGTAAACACTCCAGCAAGCTGCTTGTAATCTATAATACAGTAAAACATCTAGGTGAGGTTTACCTGTTATGACTTGAAGTTGGATAAAATGCCTATCCCTCAACGTAATAAGCTCTGAAGAGCACAGATGTGATACAGTCTTCTAACTCATTAAGGGCAATTGTGGAACCATTATAATTATCTATCTCTTTATGCTTCTAGGGGTGCAAGTTCAATAGACAGACACTCCTTCCATTACCCAAGTGCTAACATGCTTCCTCTGTTTCCAGCACTTACTTCTTCATTGAGGATTCTGCATTCAGGAGTGTTTGGAAAATTGGATCAAGCCACTGGCTTAGTGACACTACTAGAGTTGATGCCATATTAACAGTGCATCTATCATGAGAGCTGAGAAACATCTAGAGAGTCAAGTATTTGTGTGTTCATATTTGTTTAGAGTGTACTCAGCAACAGGCAGGACCTGGAGCTAACTCTAGGAGGCAAAAATGCTCCTGGATTGTGTGCTGTGATTGAGGAGGGCTGAATCCATATTGTTGGGCAGGAGTCTTGAAGGGATAGGGTCTTAAGCACCCGTCGGAACTGTAGGATGGAGATTTCTATGCACCAGATTCATGCAGTTAGGTTTTCTCTCTCATTGGTTTAGAGCCAGGTGATATCTTGGCATTCTGTTTGATGCTGGTGGCCCAATGATTGTTTTTTATGTTAGGTGTGTTGCAGGTAGCGGTATTTGAACATCTGGGTGTGACGTGCAGGAACAAGAACACCCAGTCTGTGAAAAACACAAACAATTCCAAGAAATGGGCCCACAGTGATGGAAGAGAACAAGATGTGTCTACATTAGAGCCATAGCAGCAGAACTGGAAGTAAGATTATTCATTAGATGAGAACGCCACCCACATTATTTACAACCCAACCACTGGTTTTCTTAAGTAAACTAGGGCTGAAATAGCCTACGTCTTTTTACAAGGGTTTTCCCTCAGTTTCCTCAACATGTGTCCAAACAATTGTGCTGCATGAATTACATCTAAAAGTGCAATTCCTTCCGGGATCATGACCAGGCAAGATGGCCAAATAAATGTGTCTGAGTGCGGCTCTCCTCATTTTCCAATGCATAATCCTTCAACTATTACACACTAGTAGAATCATAGACAGCAAACAAGCAGACACCGGATTCTTGGGCAGAGGCTTGGGCGTGCATGGAGTGAGACGTCTGCCATTGAGTCTCCGCTCCGGCGCTTCCCGCATTAGCTAATTGCCCGGTCACTACGGTTGTCATTTCTGCTGATGGGCCCCAAGACCTCTGGGGACCTCTGCTGCAAGTGTTTGCCGCTGTAGGGGCTGCCCGGGGAACCTGCTCTACGGGGATTTCGACTGTCGACGATCCGCCCGCTCCCGCCGCCATTTTCTCTGCCTACAGCGGTGGAGCCTCGGGCGGCGGCGGACGCCTTCCCTTGCTGCCCTAGTGTGTGATGCTTGTGCCCCAGAGGGACTCGAAGGCTCCGAGACGTCTCGGCTTCATCTGGGAGCCTGTCGGGGGCCCAGTGTGACCTGACGCTTGCTGGAGGGGGCGGGAGTGACGCTCGGGCCTTCTGGGTTTAGCCGCACTGTGGAAGCGCCGCCACCGCCAGGCCTGACGAGCGGAGGAGACATTGCTGTGCCACTGGGAGGCAGGAGGTACCGGGATGAGGGGTGTACTGTTGCGAAAGCCCGGGGGGGGTGGGTGGGTTCTGTGGTGTTCCTCAGCTCCGCCGCCATCTTGCCCTTCTATGCAGCCTGCGCACTCCAGGCCCTGACGCTGATGCCCCTGCCTGCTACCTGACCCTTGGCTGTGGGGATTGACTTGCCTGGGACTTGCGATGTGACTCTCTCCTCGCTGCTTGTTCGTCTTGGTGTTTCCTGCCCTCTGGGCCCCACTGAGGACTTTATTTGCTTCTTGCGGCCTTTGGGGACCCCTGGCCTTTGCGAGGGATTGCTCTGGGCCCAGTGTGATCGTGCTTCTTCTCAGTGACTTTCTCCTTGGTCCTTACCTGGCTCACCTAGCCTTGCTACAGCCTGGTGACCTCCACGCAGCTTGGGGCCTGCAATCTACCTTGGGAGTATCATCTGGCCTGTTGGCCCCGCCTGTCTGCTCCCTGCCTGTGCCTGGTCATCACCTTGTTGCGCCTGCATGCTTGGGAGCTGTGGGCCCCTGGCCCAGCCCTGAGAACCGGAGACCGCGCTGTCTCTGTGCCCACACCCCCTGCTGCCTGGCTGGCCTCTCCTGGGGCCTCGCTCGCCCACTCCCTGATTTCACTGTAGGTGACCCCCTGAGACAGGGCCCTCACCACCCTTGTTCATTGCAGATATGCCTCCTAAGCACAGGGGCGCTAAGGATCCTGATGCTGCGGCCTCCCGGGAGAATCCGGTGACCTCCTTGAGGTCCAAGATGCTTTCCAACACGCAAGATGAACCTGCTTCTTCTTTGACGCCTTCTGGGGTGCCTGCCTCCGGGGTGCCCATCACCCAGGCGTATATGTCGGCATTTCTGCAGGAGATCAAGACCGAGATTGGCTCCCTCCGCCAGGACTTCAAGGCTGGGCTGCAGGACATTCGCAGAGGTTACTGAAATTGGCAATAGGGTGGGTGGCCTCAAACGCACAATGGACACTAGGACGGAGGACGTAGATGGTCTATGGAAGAAAGTGTCTGAACTTGAGGAACAGAATATCACCCTTCAGCAGAAGCAGGAGGATTTGGAGAATCGCAGTAGGCGGAACCACCTCTGTATTAGAGGCGTTTCATTGGGAACGGATGGGTCGAACATTCTGTCATACACAGCGGACCTCCTTCATGCCATTCGGGAGGGCGAGGGTACTTCTCCGCCCATGCTTGATAGGGCCCACCAGTTACCTGCTACTCGCAACTGTCCTAACTTTGTCCCGGACATCATTACACGGGTCCACTTCTTTACTGACAAGGAAGCCATCCTCCACAAGGTACAGGGAGTTCAAACGATTTCATACAATGGATTCTCCATTCAGATCTTCCAGGACCTCGTGCCCTCTACACTTACGCACAGGAAGAGCACCAAACCTGTGACGGACAAGCTGAGGGATCTTGCAATTAAATATCAGTGGGGTCACCCTTTTGCCTTGATGTTCTCTTGGGAGGGCAGACGGAGTGTTCGGTCCCTGCAGGAGGTGCAGCTTCTTCTCCATCTTCCTGTTGACCCTGAAAGCGATGACCTTCCACCCTCTGGTACACGTCTTATGGGCTCCCTTCGACCGGAGTGGTCTACTGTTCCTCCGCCTCGGTCTAGGCGCCTCTCCAGAGATCTTGAATCCGCGCAAGCTAAGCAGGAGGTCATTAATCAGGTGCAGTTCCTGAGTGCTTCTCCGTCCCTCACGAACTAGCCGCCTCCAACGCTGTGATGTCTCCGGCTGTGCCTTTACCATGTGCCTTTCCATCGGGGCCCCTCCACTAGGACCCAGTGACTGGACTTTAGTGTGCCTCTCTTCTATTCCAGCACGGAATGCTGCTGGTGGAGGCTCTACGCCTTGTGCTTCTTTTTAAGCCTGGCTGGCGAGCGACCTCCTCCCAATGCATAGCTGACAAAGATGGGAGATTTCTAAAAATTGATATGGTCTGGGGCCAGAGCTCTTGCACTTTTGTTAATATATACGCCCCTAATCAGAAAGAGGACGTATATCTGCGGCAGCAGTTAGGGACGTAATTACGTGCAGTCTCTACCCCTATTGTTCTTGGAGGCGGTTTTAATTTAGTCTGGGATCCTGAGTGGGACCGCACGGCACAGGCGCACCATGTCTCCGGGGCAATGTCGGCGCAATTGCAAAATGCCAATACTGACCTTGGCTTGGTCGATGCCTGGAGGTATCTCCATCCGGATTCCAGGGATTACTCCTTCTATTTCCATGTTCACCATTCATATTCGCGGATTGATCACTTTTTCCTCTCGCTTTCCCTGGTGCGGGACCTTTGCACGGCAGATATCTCAGACATCTCTATCTCTGACCATGCGCATGTCTTGCTTACGCTTTAACTTCCTGCACTTTCGAGATGACCCCCCTCCCGCGGTGGCGACTGCCTCTTCAAGCTCTTCGTGACCCGGTGGATGTGGCGGACATCCGTAAGGAGATTGAATCTTTCTTTGCGTCTAATATCCTTGAGGATACGCCTGAGGATGTCCGATGGGATGCCTTCAAGGCTACTATTCATCACCTCTATATCTATTGCTAGGACCCATGAGGCGCGGTTAGTTGAGACCACTCTTTTCCGCGATATTAAAGATCTGGAACGTGTGGACCATGCCTCTCCATCTCTTGCTAATAAACGCCGCCTGACTGCCCTGCGCGGCCAACTTCGCTTGCACCGTACTAATAAGGCTGAGCGGCTGCTTGTCAATCTTAAACAGAAATTCTACATCGGGGGCGATAAATTTGGAGCGTGCTTGGCGCGTCGCTTGCGAGCCCAGATTGCTCGCTCTCACATCTCCATATTCAGGTGTCCTGATGGCTCTTGGGCCACCGCGGAGAGGGACAAGGGTAATACCCTCATGGCCTTCTATAAGGATCTTTATGCTCATGCTCCTTGCACTCCGGAGGCGGTTGAGAGGTTTCTTGCTGCCTGCCCCTGGGATCCTTTTGACCCTTACGTTAAGGGGTTCCTTGACTAACCTATCTCTCAGGAGGAGCTTGCAAAAGCTCTGAAGCAACTCCCGACGGGCAAGACGCCGGGATCTGACAGTCTTCCACATACTTTTTACCGGGTTTTCTACCCGCAACTACGGGAACATCTACTCCATCTCTTTAATAGTTTTACGGATAGTACGGGCCTTTCGCCTACAATGAATGAAGCAGAGATTGTCCTGGTCCCTAAGTCTGGAAAGGATTCGACTCTGGCGGCTTCCTTCCGCCCCATTGCCTTGTTAAATACTGACGCCAAACTCTTCACATACATTTTAGTCAATAGATTGGAGCTCTATTTACTTGGACTTATTGACCCTGACCAGGTGGAATTTATTCGGCACCGTCAGGGCGCTGCTAACATCCGGCTCATTGCCCAGCAGGTGGAAAAACCACGTGTCAGAGCCATCCCTGCCTGTTTGGTCTCCCTCGATGCCGAGGAGGCCTCCGACCGCGTGGACTGGGGGCTTCATACAAGCGGCTCTTCAGAAGATTGGCTTGGGACCGGGCTTTATTTCTAAATTGATGGCCTCTTACACCAAACCCACTACTCGTATACGGCTCTACCACTGCTCCTATTTCCATCCACCGGGGCACACGGCAGGGGTGTTACCTCTCTCCCCTTCTTTTTGCGCTTGCTGTTGAACCCCTAGATATCGCCATTCCCTTCCATTGGGATATTCAAGGCATTCTTATGGGGGGGTGGAACAAAAGGCCTCCCTTTTTGCTGATGACCTGTTGCTATCTTTGTTCTCTCCGTCATCTTCCCTGCCCGCAGTAGCCAAGCTCTTAGGCTCCTTTGTGGCTGCTTCAGGCTATCGTATTAATCTGGAGAAATCCCACGCTCAACCTCACGCTACCAGCATCGGAGGTCCAGCGCTTATGGGATCTGCTCCCTGTGCAGTGGAATGATGAGTCAATACAGTACCTGGGCTTGGACTTAACCCCTACACTCTCATCTTGGACCTCCCCGAATTGGCCTAAATTTCGCAACTCTGTTCGCGAGGAGATGAGACGGTGGGAGGGTCTTCCTTTAGCATGGTTGGGACGTCTTCATGCTGTTAAGATGTCCTTTCTCCCTAAAATCCTCTATTTGTTTCAGTCTCTCCCGACCCCCGTTCCACATGCGGATATTCAAGCCCTGCAACGTGAATTTACTAAGTTCATCTGGGGGAAATCGCACCCCCGCTTTTCCCACAAGATACTTCTGCTACCCAGAACTCGGGGAGTCCTGGCCTGTCCTAATTGGCTGGAATATTATTGGGCCTGCCACCTCCGTTTTATTTCGGAATGGATAGTCCCTGAAAGTGAAAAGCATTGGTTCCACATGGACCGTGCGGTGGCTGATGGACCGCTTTGGGACCTCGCTGGGCTACCGCGTGCAGCACGCCCATGCAGCGCATACCTGGCGACGCCAACGAGAACGGTCCTGGAGGTATGGGATGGATTGGCGCTCTCTCGAGGTCTAACAACTTCCCCCTCCCCTAACACACCGTTAACACGCAACCCTGTGTTTCCTCCTGCGCTTCAGCCCCGTTCCTTCGAGGCTTGGACTGCAGAGGGTCGCCGTGTCCTCCAGGACTTTTTCCAGGGCTCTGCTCAATGTAAACAGTTCTTCCGCCTAACTGACAAGGAGCGCCTACAGTACTGCCAAGTACATCACTGGCTTTCAGCTCCCGAGTACTCTCGGGAAGTGACTCGGCGTCTCACCCCCTCTGAAACCCTGGTCCATAGATTCGACAGATCTAAAGGCCTTATCTCTTTAAGACCTATTCGTTTTTCAGCACTCTGTGCATCTACCAAGCTACGGTTACCAAACTCGCTGGCCCGCTGATTTGGCTACTGACGTTTCCCCAGAGGAATGGGACCGCTTATGGACGGGCATTCCTAAGGTATACCGTAGCATTCCTCAGCATGAATCTGCCTATAAACTAATGACGCGGTGGTATTATACTCCTACTCGCCTCCATCAGATGTTCCCAGGCACCTCCCCAATTTGTTGGAGATGTCAGACTGATAGAGGGGATTTTTTACAAAGCTGGTGGTCCTGCTCAGAGCTCACTGTGTTCTGGAAGGAGGTCCTCAGCCATATTAAGGAGATTGTGGGTTTCCCAATCCCTGCTACCCCGTCCCTGGTACTCCTAAGCATTCGACCCAGCACGCTAAGGGCCATGACCTCGGCCCACTGGCACCTCATCCTTCACTTACTGGGTGCAGCGCGACAGACCATTGCCTCCTGCTGGAAGCAGCCCCACCCCCGCCTATTGCTGCATGGTTTCTCAGTCTATGGGATGTCCCCTTCCTCGAGTTGCTTACAGCCCACCATGCCCATACTGACACACGTTTTGACCGCATATGGCGTCCCCTTGTGCACTACCTTACTAAAATTGAACACTCTTGCCTAATGCCTCCTAGACTGCGGCCACTACAATTGTTTGACAATTCTTTGGAACCTTATTTTGGAGGCGGTCATCCGGATCCCCTGGAGCAGTTTGTAACGCCTACTGGACGAGCATCCTGACTCCTGAAATTCCCGCCCTCCACTTTAGGACTTGGCATCGGTCACTCCTCACCCCTCTCCTTCTTCTTGTTGTCATCTTTGGCCTTCTTTCCCTCTGGTCTTTACTTTTCCTTTTCTGTCTCCTCTTAGTATTTCTCTTATTTTCTCTTTCTTTTTTGTTTGATATTGGTTTGTATATCAATTGCCACAAATTGTATTAGTGATGCTGCACTGAGACCTGTGCCTTGTGAGTGGGCGAGGGCCCTGTTTTGCATAACTTGGTTAATTTTGTGTCCTTATTTGCTTCCCTACGTATATCTGGGACCCCTCCAGGATAGTCAAACCTCTCTATACTGGGCCTTAGGCCCTTGGTTCATTTCATGGCCTCTCCCTGTGATTTGTGGGAGAACCCTCCCCTATGTGATTGACTTTCAAGTCCTGGACTCTCGGGCGTGGCTAGTGGCCGATAGGAATGGTCGCTCCGTGAAACAGCTCCGCAGCCCTCGCCTAAAACATCCGGCAACTATCCGCTTACAGCGCGACAGATTCCCCCTGTTCCAGGGGAATCGCTATCTGAACCGATTTGGAAGACAATAGCTGGATGACGACAAGATTCCTCGGCTGATTTACGGCGGAAACGATCTCCGGCGGAGCGACCAGGAGCCTCCCAAGATGGCGATCGGCTTCTACTAGGCGGAGAAGATTGTTGCCTCCTCGCTGGTAATGAAGCGGCACCAGCCCATGGCCACTGTGCGAGTACGGGGCCTCGCTGATCCGGCACTGAGCGGACGCCGATCTATCACCACCGGAGCCAGAGGTGAGAGCGACCGGGGCGAGCCGCGCGGGCACGGTGGAGAGTGGCTGCCCCGCGGCGCTAGTTCCCCGGCTCAGAGGCCCTCCCGCTGCAATGCCCGTATACCCCGGGAAAGCGGAAACACAGCTGATTGAGAGCTGCCACGCCCTACCTCGCGCTTCTCAGCTGCCGCCATCATCCCAGGTGTGCGCGCTGACTCCGCCCCCTTTCAGGCCACGCCCCCTTCCTTACCTAGATATGTGCCAGTACAGGAAGCGCAGCGGACGAGCGCAGCGGGAGCGCCGTTTGCGCTCCGAAGGCGCGCCAAAGGCAAGCCCGTCTGGGCCCGTCCGGCCCCGGACGGCCCTAGGCCCCGTTACTCTGCCGGGTGGCCCTCAGGACCGAGTGACGTATACAGCAGATACACTGCGCTCCCTTCGACCTAAGAACTTCCTTACCTGCTACCACACGCTCACCGCAGGTAATGCTTTCTCGTTCTGTCCTCGATGCAATCCGACTCCCCCCCTGAAATCTACCACACTCCCTTTGAAGTTGGGACTTCTTAACTGCCGTTCCCTCTCCAAACATGCTACCGAAGTAAACCTTTTGATTCAGAATCAGGATCTTGACCTACTGTTTTTAACGGAAACATGGCTATCAGATAACACCGACCCTGACGTCGTCGCGGCCCTACCCACTGGATACTTCTGCCAAACTTTAAATAGACCTAAAGGGAGAGGAGGCGGGGTAGCTATAATTCACAGGGAACAATTCACCTGTAGGATGGCTAACGCTGGTATCGAGGACTGCGAGAGCGGCCAATTCTCCATCCAAATCTCCTCATCCCTTTCCCTGGCAGGGCTATTGATCTATCGCCCCCCAGGAGCCCCAGGCAATTTTATCAATTCCATATTCGAATCTGTATCACAATTAGCTTCCTCCACCTCCAACTTCCTTATACTAGGTGACCTGAACTTCCACTTCCTAGACCCCATGGATCGAGTAGCCTCGGATATTAGACACGACTTAACATCTTTAAAGATACATCTAGTGAATAACGAGCCTACCCATGAGAAGGGCCATTTACTGGACCCTATCCTCACCAATATAGCAGCGGTGACCACCAACCTACCTGTGACCCTACCATGGACGGACCATTTTCTGGTCCCTTTTTCCTGGGAAATCCCCAAACCTACTCTCCTAACCCCTAAAACCCAGGTTACCGACCGACAATGGCGCAAATTGTCACCGGAGAAATGGGCTGCTTCTCTTGCAGACTCCATTCCCGAGCTCTCCTTTGACTCCAACACGGCTGACAAACAATTTTGTGATTGGATCACTTCGTCCCTTGATACGATGCTTCCGAAAACCACCACCCTTAAACAGCCCAAGAGAATTTCCCCCGCTCTATGGTATACTCCAGAGCTTAAAGCTCTGCGCCAAGAGTGCAAAAAAACCGAACGCGCCTGGAGACGTGAAAAATCAGGAACCAATAAAAACACCTACTCTACCTCTCTTCTAAGCTACAAAATCGCTATTCGCAAAACCAAAAGCGCGTTTTATCAGAAGAGATTAGAAAAAGCGGGATGCTCCAGTAAGGAAGCATACGCCATCCTTAAAGAGCTCTCAAAACCCCCAGAACAAGGACTGGGACCTCCTTCCGACCCTAAAGCAGACCAGGAGAAATGCCAAAAATTGGCTAATTTCTTCCATGACAAAATCCGACTTATTCTGGACTCAATTCCTCCCTCGAGCCCAGGGGAAGAAATTGTTTCCCAATACACGACATCGTCCACTTGTCTGTCCACATGGGGCCAGGTCACAATAGACGAAGTGAGAAATACGTTCAACTCCATGAAGAGCGGCTCCCCTAGGGACCCTGCTCCTCTTCGGATCCTTAAGGAGGTAGCCCCCACTATCATCCCCTCCCTTACTCATTTGATTAATACCTCACTCCAACAAGGAGTCGTACCCTCGAGCTGGAAGAAAGCTGTGGTAAAAGCCCTACTGAAGAAACCTTCTCTTGATCCTGAGAACCTGGCGAACTACAGGCCCATTTCCCTACTCCCAGGAGTCAGCAAGATCGCGGAAAAATTAGTCAACAGGAAACTCTCGCAGTTTCTAGAGGCCAATAACAAACTAAAAAGTTCCCAGACGGGCTTCCGACCAGGGCAGGGCACGGACATCGCCCTCCTGGCAGCGGTAGAGGAGGCCAGAGCGCTACTGGATGGGGGAGGATCAGTGGCAGTGATCCTCCTTGACCTTAGCGCGGCGTTCGATACCGTCGACCATCAACTCCTTATCGAAAGATTGGCAAGAGTTGGAGTAGAAGGTACAGCCCTATCCTGGCTGTCATCTTTCCTGGCCCAACGGTCCTATCAGATTTGGGAGAAGAACGCCCGCTCCTCCGAAATGCCCCTCCAATGTGGTGTGCCTCAGGGCTCTTCCCTGAGCCCCACATTATTTAATATCTATATGTCCACATTGGAGGAGGTTATCACCCCATTCGGAGTGAGCGTCGTCAGCTATGCTGACGACACACAATTAGTGGTGTCTTTGTCCCATCCCAAACAACAGAAAGCTGATCTCTTCAACTGTCTTACGCAGGTTCATCGTTGGATGAATAGATCAGCCCTAAAACTAAACGGGACAAAAACGGAGGTCCTTATACTTGGCCCGAAAGGAACCTCACTCCCCCTGGATAGTTGGCCAGCCTGTCTAGGTCCTCTCCCTGACCCAAAAATAGAGGTGAAAAGCTTGGGAGTATGGATCGACTCCGATCTCTCATTTATTCCGCAAGCAAAGAAGGTAGCAGGGACCTGCTTCGGTCTTCTAAAATCTTTGAGGAAAGTCCTACCCCTTCTTCCCCCTAAACCCCAAAAACTGCTAATCCAAGGTCTCATAATATCGAGACTAGATTACAGTAACGTGATTTATCTGGGCGCTCCCGAAGCGACCCTTAATAAATTGCAGAGAATTCAGAACACTGCTGCCCGGATCATCACAAACACCCCGGCCAGATCATCTGCTAAACTCGCTCTCAAACTCCTCCATTGGCTCCCCATAAGGGAGAGAGTCAAATTTAAGGCCCTGTGCCTGGTCCACAAAACGTTACATAACCAAGGCCCCCCTATCCTCAGCAATTTTGTCACCCCTTACACTACCACTAGATCCCTCCGTTCTAACGCAGAAAACCTCATCAATACCCCGAGATTCAGGAAGGCCCGATCAGGAGGAAGACGCTTCTCGGTTCAAGCTGCCCGTCTTTGGAATTCACTCCCCCATGACTTACGTCTTGAACCACAATATCTGCGCTTCAGGAAGCTGCTAAAAACACATCTCTTTCCCTAGCTTCCATGCCACCCCTCTGTTTTGATCTCCCACCCTTCCTCTCTTTTGCTCTTAGCTCCCGGGCCTCAGATTTGTTGAATTAGGGTTTTTAGCGCTGGGATACCTCCGGGTGACTATGCGCTTTAAAAAAATAAATAATAATAATAATAATAATAATAATAATATATAGGCCCCCCCCAGGGCGCGAACTGCATAACGCCCTCATCGCTCCTAGCGGGGCGGAAAGAGACGCACTGCCTACCTTGCTGCCAGTAACTGCCTGCCTGAAGAGATGAGGCCCTCTGCCAAATTGAGGCCCTGGCTCCAAGCCTACTCGGCTCTCCACTGGGACGGCTGCCCTGCATACAGAAACTGTCACAAAGGGGCCTGTGTCCACATCTCCCTGGCCATAAGAGACTCACCTGAGGCCGTATTGGAGACCTGTGTGCTGTGTAGGTGGGCCTTGGACTGCAGTACTGACGGAGGAGGAAGGGGCCATCTCATTGATCTGAGCGTGCGGGCGGTGGGGCCCACTGATATCTGTGCAATCTGGGCTGACGCTGAACTCAGGGTGGACACGGCTTGAATGCGTACACAAGACCCTACCTGCTGATCCACGGGGGCAGAGCTGGGTGCCGCTGCCACACCGAAATGCAAGCAATTAGCGGAGGGCGGTCCTCGGTACACGGGGGGTGCAACCCGACTTGTATGACTTCCCCCAACCATGGAGGGGTGTTATATGCTCTTGCCTCACTCTGTAACTTAGGGGCCCGCTCCATACCATAACCCTCCCCGCGCAGTACCATCCCCCGTAGACGGTAGACTATGAAGGGAGGGCAAGGCGGAACATTCGTATCCTTGGGGTCCTGGAAAAATCAGAAGGGCCTGTGGATCTCTATGTGGAGGATTTGGTGCTCAACAAACTCCAACCGAAGCACCTCTCTAGTTATTTCTCCATCGAGCGAGCCCATAGAGTCCCAGGCGGGCGTCCAAAACCTGAGGCCCACCCCAGACCTATAATCGCAAGGGTCTTTAACTTTCGAGATAGAGACATCATCCTCCAGGCAGCGAGAACAGGCCCTCCGATAAAAGTTGACAATGCGTCTATCACCTTCTTTCCGGACTTTACAGTTAAGGTTCAGGCTCAGAGATGCAGCTTTATGACAGTGAAAAAAGCCCTCAGGAACAAAGAGATTAAGTACTCTATGCTGTTCCCAGCCAAACTCAGGGTGGAATCCGAAGGGAAATCATGGTTCTTCTTTTCTCCGGACGAAGCCTGGAAATGGCTTGAGGAATGGCGACGAGTGGGGAGATCACCGGACGGTAACAACAAAAAAGATCCCAGACATTGTCAACGTGCCCCGCCGCTGTCCCAGGAACGAAGCGTGGGGGATGACCCCTTGGGTCGACACTGACCCTTTGCACTGAACTAGTCTTCTCTTCAGCTGCTTTGGCTGGGGGCCCTCTTGTACCCTTGGATTGCATTCTCAGACTTATCTGTGGTCACTACGTAATATTCTACTGTTAATAATGAGGTGATAAAATTGTGGGGTTGTTCGTTGTTATGGTTATTTTACAACAGTGTACTCGGAGTTACAAGTGCCTGAAGGTGCCAGATTTAGTTACATACACGCAGCCGGGATACACAATAGCTGGGGACGGAAACACAGATGTCTGCAGATGCAGGCCGCGCTACCCCTCTCAGTTCAAGGTGCCATATACGGTGCTATTACGTGCCTCATTTATCCCCCCAGTTTTCTACTACCACCCACCATGATAGACGCCACATCTTCCAAGTTATCCATTATGACCTGGAATGTTAATAGGTTGGGCAGCAAGATTAATCTTGCAATATCTTAAGCAACAACTTCCAGATCTTATCTTACTCCAGGAAACACACCTAGTCAGAAACAACTGCAAGGCCCTCAATAGATGGGGATACACGCTTCTAGTTCACGCGGGTTGCACATCAGGATCTAGAGGAACAGGTATACTTATTCGTAAGGGCCTCGCCCTGACACCTACTAAGACGTGGAATGACCCATTGGGTAGATTTGCGGTGCTCGAAGGGGTGTGGGAGGGCAGGCTGCTTAATGTAGTCTCAGTTTATCTCCCGGCCGCATTGGGTAAGGCTGCACTACAGGACCTTGATAAAATGTTGGTAGATCTCCCCCAGGGTACTCTTGTGATGGGCGGTGACTTCAATATGGTGATGGATGAGGCAATAGACAGATGCCCCCACAGACAGCCCCCCACACAAACCACATAAATGGCCGAGTTCACCCAAGCACTGGGTCTCACCGACATTTGGTGTACGCTACACCCTAGTGCAAGCTACTTTACACACTACTCCAATGCGCATAAAAGCATGTCTCACATGGACCATCTCTTTACCTCAGCTGCGAACATCAGCCTGGTTCAAAACCGTCGCGGCCTCCCGAGAGGCATATCTGATCACTCGCCCTTAGTAACTGACTTTACCTATTACCGCCAGAGAGAACGTGGCCCCATAATTATAAATCCGTGGCACCTTACAATACCAGATATTAAGGATGACCTCCTCGAACATACAGAACATTATTTTAGAGAAAATGTTGGCTCTGTCGACTCAGCCAATACCATCTGGGAAGCCTATAAGGCAGTGATCAAAGGGCGCACACTGACACAAAAAGTAGGATACATTAGAAACCAGAACGTACAACTGACTCATTTAGAAGGTGAACTACTACAGCTCGAGACTGCACAGACTTCCTCCCCCTCTGACCACACGGCCCTTGCACTCTGCAATAAGCAGCTTGAATACAGAACTCTTGCCCGGGAAAAAGCCCAAGCTAGACTTCTCTATACACGCCATAGGGTGTATGAATTGGGCGAGCGAGCCGGTAAGATGCTGGCTCGAGCGTCGGGATCAGACGGCCAGAGGGGTCCCGGAGCTCCTGCTTGATGATGGGCGGCTAGTTACAGATCCACAGGAGGTGGCAGATTAATTTGCTGACCATCTTGAGCTAATATATTCTTCAAAAACGGTTGCCTCCGCCGGCGACTCCTGTCAATTACTGGATGAAATGACCCTCCCCGTAATCTCAGATAGAGACAGAGAGGCCTTAGATGCTGATATAACCTCAGAAGAAATCAGTAAGGCGATATTTGCTATTAAATACGGGAAAGCTATGGGGCCCAATGAAATTCCAATTGAATTTCTCAAGGGCATGGACCCCAAAATAGCTTCACATTTAAAAAACATGTATGATGAAAGCTTGGAGCGAGGTGCTCTCCCCTTGGACCAAAGACTGGCGTCGATTGTCGTTATTCACAAACCCGGTAAGCCAGCGACAACTTGTAGTTCATACAGGCCCATTTCTTTAATTAGTTCGGAGGCCAAGGTCCTGGCCAAATTCCTCGCTTCACGCTTGCTGACGGTTCTCCCCTCCTTGGTCCGTGAGGACCAGTCCGGATTTCTACCAAGCCGCAACACGGCCCTCAATATTCGCCGAGTCCATAACGTCCTGGGCAGGCAACCATACTTGCAAGAAGATGCAGTAATACTATCACTGGATGCTGCAATGGCGTTTGACTCGATTGAGTGGCCCTACCTATTCAAGGTCCTGACCAGGTTCGCATTCGGTCCTCGATTCCGACAATGGATCATGCTATTGTATACCGCTCTACTGGCCCAGGTCCGAGTCAACAACTGCACCTTGTGGGTGTTTGCACTGCAGAGGGGGACACGACAGTGATGTCACCCCTCTTGTTCGCATGGACTCTGGAGCCGCTTGCACACTGGATTCGTAAAGATGCTTCCAACCGTGGCCTGCGATAGAGTGAGGATGTAGAGGATAAAATATCATTGTACGCGGATGATATCTTATTTTATATGGCATCTCCACGGGCTTCACTTAATAGCCTATTCCATGTCATCACTAACTTTGGTAAATATGCAGGATATACTATCAAGTGGTCAAAGTCGGTACTATATGTTCTTCATGGCTCCCCGCCTCGGCTGCCACGCGGATATGACGTCGCTGTGGTCACCGACGTTTTTAAATATTTGGGGATTTATATTACCACCGACCCCAAAACATTCTATGATCGTAATCTTCTTGGCCCCCTTCCAAAGCTGCAGGATGATGTGCAACATTGGAGGTCGCTGCCCTTATCCCTTCTGGGAAGAGCAGCCTTATTTAAAATGCTTGCATTACCTCGATTTTTGTATGCCCTCCAGAACTGCCCTTTCCCCATAGCTGACTCATATTTTGCTGCCATAGAGGGAGAGATCCGAACTCTATTATGGGATGGCAGGGCACCTCGAATTGCCCTCCGCAAGCTGACGAAGGGGTGGTATGATGGGGGCATCGCTCTCCCTGACCTTCGCCTATACTATTGGGCCTCACAACTGGTGGTCACAAGCAACTGGATTCACGGCTCCCCATCGAATCCAGCCTTTCATCTGGAGAGGTATTAGATGGGAAGGCTATCTAGGTGCCCTGTATAGTAAGGCTCGGAGGGGCCGATATCTCGGACCCATGTCATGGACGGTGGCCATCTGGCACCAAGCCACCAAAAGTCTAGGCTGGGCAGATGAGCTCACGAAATCTACACTGCTCTGGTCCACGTAGAAACTGGGGCTACTCTGCCATCATGCGGGCTTTGATAAATGGGACATGATCGGTATCACAACTATTGGCGATTTGGTACATCGAGGGAAACTCTTCACATTTAAATAACTGCAAACTAAACACGATCTTGCTTCAAGCTAGGTTTTTTGGTATTTGCAAATTCAACATGTTCTTCAGACTACTATCCCAGACTTGTCCTCTATACCAGATTCCTCTCCTCTGGAAGACTGCCTCCTCTCCGAACCGCTTTTTAAAAAGGCGGTATCTAGCACTTATAGCAAGCTTTGTAACAATTTACCCGACCCCTTCCAGACTCTCCGGGACCACTGGCAGGCAGACATAGGGCCTATATCTGATGACGACTGGCAGACGGCCTGAATGTCCCCCAGGGAAACGGCGATAAATCACCGTTTCTGTCTCATTCAATTAAAAATCCTCCACCACTCTTACCTTTCAGGTACACTTCTTGCTATACTGGGCCGTAGGTCAGACACACTGTGCCTTAGAGGATGTGGTCAGGTTGGTACGTTCTATCATGTTCTCGCGACATGCCCCATGATACTCCCCCTCTGGGACAAGGCCGCCAATAAAATGAAAGACACGCTAGGGAAACAGATTGACCCGAACCAGGGTTAGGGATCCTCAACATTTGGGAGGCCAAAGATTTATCTGAAATAGAACAACAATGGGTGGCACTGGGGTACCTATTAGTAAAGAGAGCTATCGCAATAACCTGGGGATCCGCCTCACGGCCCCTAACGATTGGCTGGGTGGCGGAATTAGATCGCTGCATGATAGCAGAGAAGGAAGTTTATAAAATGTGGGGCTGCCCTAAGAAATGGGATCGAAAATGGAAACACTGGAATTCCTATAGGGGCGAGATTTGCACATCACCGCAGACGATATGGTGATGCACCGAAGAGTTGAATTATGACGCCCTTGCTGAATGTGTTAAGTGATACCTAGCTGTTACAACATTGTGTTTTCGAACTGATATGTCTCTGATCTGCACTGATGACTCTGTGATTTGATTCAATAAAAGGTTTATATATAAAACAAATATCCTGGACTCTTGCTTTGTCCCAAGTTCCCAGGTGATTTCACCTTTATTTTTTTTAGCCCCCCCTGCAGTATATTGGAGCCTCCAAATGAGGGGGGATTTGCTTTTTGTGCGGATTATTTGATATGCCCTCGCCCCTTCCCTTGGCTTCCTGGGGCATGTATTGTTTCCTACTTGTTCAATAAACAGATATTAAACAACAACAAAAAAGCTCCAATCGGGTCAATATACCCTGCCCTGGTCCAGTAGCTTATGAGCAGAACCGGGGAATGACTGCAGCTACGAAAGCGCCCACTGAAGAATGGAGGATGGGTGCTCAGGGAGACTTCTGATGTGAGAGCAGTCTCGTCCAGGATTGGAGGAGTCAGGGAAAGGTTGTAGTTCTCCTTGGCAGTTACTGCAGAAGTAGCGACACAGTTCTCGCAAATCCAAGCAGAGAGAAAGATTAACCTGCAGCGATCAGAGACCCTGCAGGGAAGAAGCAGTCAGGAAGGCCCAGCTGCAAAGCCAGTCGATGTAGCCGACATGAACGAGATTGGTCTTTTCAAGCAGCAAAGGTTGTGACTGAGAACTGGGCTATGGAGGTAACAGAAGGTTCAATGGGGGGGTGAGACCCCGTGACTGCATAGTGGAGGGGCCCTCCTGACATTGGAGCTTTGGGCTGTTGAACTAGAAAACAAGACAGCAGAGCTCACTGGTGTTGTGCACTAAAACTGCGGCGGTTCTAAGCCTACATGCTGTAAATGAGATCCTGCGACACGTGCACAACCTACACTGGAGTGCTTTCATTTCAGCACTACCATAAGGGAGTAGGGCCTCCTGGAATAACCACAGGTCTGTGCCTGGCTGAGTGCTTACTCTTGGTCAGATGTGGAGTCTGGCGAATCTGGGAGCTTTGAACAGTGACAGAGACTGGCATTCTGGGATCATAGCTGGACTGCTACACAGATAGCGAGAGTACGAATGTGAAAATGAGCACTCGAGGTGACCACAAGGGTGCCTCGGGGAGCAGAGGTGTTTGAACATGCACCACTGTGGTGCCCAGGGTTTATGCAAATGGCAAAGGCTGCTGGTGAAGCCATCCAAGAGCATTAAAGCTGACCAGTATACAGCAGTATAGGGTACAGTTGGGGCAGAGCAAGGAAAGGCATCCCACCCCCAGGCAGTGGTGGAGATAGGACTGTCACCTGCAGATATTATGGCAGCCACTCAGAACTTCAAGTCAGCATTGAAAACAAAGACGGACTGGGTCACCATTGAGGATAAGCTGCTGTGGGGAGACATACAGAAGATGGCAGGGAGAAAGCATGTCAGAGGACAGAGTAGATCAATTACTGTGAGAAACTGACATCTTTCCTGCATGGTATGCCCACACTTTTTGCTGGATTGCTGATGTACTTTGACTGAGTGTGCCCTGGTTTCCTGCCAATCAGGTGCCCAGGGCCTGTGTTCCTTCCCTAAAACTGCATTGAAGCCTAAACCCAATTGGCATCTCTGGCCATATGTCAGTCCCTGGTAAATGGTACACTAGGTACCCAGGGCCCTATAACCAGATAAGGCCCCTAAGGGCTGCAGCACTTATTGTGCCACCCTTAGAGACCCTGTGCCCTGACACACACACACTGCCCTTGCAGGCAGTGTCTTGGTGCCGAACAAAACAGTCGACATAGCACTTGTGTGCCATGCCCACAAACACACTGCCCTGGCATACCTAAGTCACCCCTCTAGCTGGGTGCCCTATGCCAGTGGTGTGGGTACAGGTGCATGAGCCCTGTACCCCTACAGTACCCAGTTCCATTCCTGGGCACTTTAAGTGCAGTGCAGTGCTGCCATCAAGAGTATATGGTGCTGGGAAATCGTCATCACGAACTCCACAGCACCAGGACGGCTACACTGAAGACTGAGAAGTTTGGTATCAAACTTCTCAGCACATTAAACCCACACTGATGCCAGTGTGGGATTTAATGTGTGATGCACGACAGAGGCCAACTTAGAGTTGCCCCCTGAAACTAACCAACAACCCGTGTCCTGACTGAGAGGCTGCAAAGGCTGCCACCCAGCAGACCTGTTGCTGGACCCCTGGGTAGAGAGCCATCCGCTCTCGTAGGTCTGCAACAATGCACATCCTGGGCGAGGTGCTAGGTCTCCTCCCCCAGGATGGGCAGGGGAAGCTTCAAAGGCATGCCGCCTTTGTGAGCTTCTCCAGGCCACTTGCTGTACTCAGCAACTGGCCCCCACCGGTTCTGACCCCCACTCTGGCAGGAAGATCGGCGGGAAAACCCAAGTGAGGAAAGGCGGTATGCCAGCCTCTGCCAACCCCACCCCTCAGGTGGGGGGGCGAGGATGGGGAGCCCTACCCAATCCGGACTAGACTCCTGCCCCCCCTCCCACTGGAGAGTGGCAGGATAGTGGGTGTACCCACCCCAGGGAAGGGACCCATTGGTCCCTGACCTTCAACTACCTGCAACGCCCCTAAATTTAGTAATTGGGGGCACCCTGAACCTTCCTTCCTCAGATCCCGAATCCAAAACAAGAAGAACAAGAAGAAAGAAGACCTGCCGTGCAGCTGCTAACAAGAGGACGACACCAACTGACTTGGCCCCAGCCCTACAGGCCTGTCGACCCTCGAACCTGCTCCTGCTAAATCCCGGCGTTTCCAGTGGTCAGCAACCTCGAAAACCCCGAAGGACCGGACTGCCTTGCACATCTAAAAGACTGGGACTCCCACAAGCAGTGCTTCTGCTCAAAACAAGCAACAACCCCTGGTGCCAGCCAGGAACCGCAAATCCAGCAATCTGCACCCGTCGAGCCTGGCCTGTGCCTGAGTGAACAAAGACCACGAGGATGTCCCCCCGGCAACTGTGACCAAGAATCCAGCACCCAAGGACCCTCCTCAACGCTCCGGACGACGCCTGCAGCCTCAATACCAGGGACCCCTCCAACCGCGACCAGCAGAGGGTAAGATTTCCCGACGCCAAAAGACACCCCTGCACCCGGTGCCCAGCTCCTGGGTGCCTACCTAACCTACAGCTTCCCAACTTACCTCTCGAAGTGGTGGTCGCACCTGAAGAATCTCCGTCCCTGAGCTTGCAGCCTTTGATAATCTTGCAGCTTCTCCATTGAAATATATTGGAGCGCCCGACGGCTCAAAAGCACCCTGCACCCAGCTGCTCAATGCCATTGGAAGTGCAGCTTCTGTCCTATTCTACTTCCCCACTTGCCCTGTGTAAGTGACCAGGAGCCCAGCTCCCACAGCCGTGTGGCCTGCCTGCTAGCATCCACCAACCAAAGACCCCCTGCCGGCCATAGGCTAACATTGGGCCTAACTCTCTCTGCACCCGGCTGCCCCTGTGTCGCTGAGGGTGTAACAACTGTACCTACCTGACCCTGGGAGACCCCTGAGTCTATGTCCCGATCCTTAACTCTGCCAGTCGAGTACTTACCTGAAATTCTTCTGTTGAGTTTTGAAACTTTAAAATATTCACTAAAAATCGCCCGATCAACGAAAACGAAAGTACTCACCTGTTATCAGGAGAGATCTCAGTGCTGGATCTTTGTGCCCAGCACTGACCCTACAAAGCAATTACAACTGTGATTTTCCGATAACCAAACTTTCCTCCATAGGATAACATAGAAGAATTTCTGGCAAAAACCAGGCTAAGTGTCGATTTTTGAAACATACAAATATTCCTTAAACATCGCCTGTGTAACAAAAACTATTTCTTTCAACTGTTTACAGGAGATGCAAGAGGGCTGAATCCAGGATCCAGCCCTAAGTAAGAAAAACCTATGTAAAGTAATTGATATTGCGTTTACTTTAAAATCCATACTGAGCTCAATGTTATAATTGTGTTTAACTTGTGTTGCCTATTGCAACAACTCTAACTATTGCATTTAAAAGTCTATTGCTTATTGAAAGTATTTAACTAAAGCATCTCATTCTGAGAAAGTATTTTGATACCTACTTTTTGTTCTAAAATAAAACAACTATATATTTTTATATACAAAACATTTGGCCTAGAGTTCAGTTCTTGAGTGTGTGAGGCCATTTGCTGACTGAGTGTGTACAACAAATGCTTTACACTGTCCTCTGATACTGCCTTACTGCTCGACCAAGCTACCACTTTAGAGAGTAAGGTTATATCTAACTTTAGCCTCTGCCAAACCTCTGGGGACTGTGGACTCTGGGCACACTGAACCTTACTTTGGTGCCGTATATACACAGAGCCACTTTCTTACAATTACAGACTAAGGTAACACAACTAAGAGAGAGTTAAATCCCTGGTGATGCAAGATAATAAACTGGAGGATCATGAATCCTGAGGGAAGACCTTGCAGAAATATGTTAAAGATTCTGGAATTCCCAGAGATGGTGCAAGGGATGTCGACTCCTTGATGACTGGATCCTGAAAATATTGAAGTCAGAGGGCATGCACTCAGTCTATACAACCGAAGAACACATAGGACACTGGAGCAGCTACTGGGACTGCCTTCAAGAGTCCGTGTTACATGGTTATTCAAGTTTAGGGACAGAGACATTATCTTGCAGCATGTGTGGTGGGCAGTCGCTCCCTAATACGTCAACAGAACCCTCAGAATTGTTCCCAACTCCTCTAAAAAGGACAAGATGTCTAGTTAGCATCTGAACCAATGCAAGAAGCAGAGAGCGCTCAGCCTAAAGTACATATTGTTGTAACCATTAGGGTCATCCCAGGGGAAAAGTCTCACTTCTTTACACATCCGACAGAAGTTTGGGAAACGCTCAAAATAGGGACAGGATTACTGCCCATGTGAGCAGGTCTACGACCCACTGGAATCTGAACACCTCGAAGAGTAAATGTTCTGACATGGTTCACAATGCCTGATAAGTAGTTGACAGAGGCCAATAAATGAAATGGTAGTGCAGCAGGATGGCACGCTTGCGACTGAGGAGCCTCCAACATCACAGCAGCATACAGAGGGAGTAATGGCCCTGGAACAGACTGATGGTTGTTTAACAAAGACTGTTAAAGAACGTCTTGGAGAAGAGAAAAGCTGAAGACCTACCCATATCAAGAAATACATATTAAAAGATAATTTGGAAGGACACAATAGTTATTTTGACAACATTGATAGATATCACCATCATAAGCACTTATTGAACTTCTTTTGACAACCTTCTCTCTGCATCATGTTCATGGTTCTGGCTGGTATGGAACATAAGCCTCCTTATCGATAGAGATCAGCTTGGAATTCTATGTATTTTATCTTAAAAAAGAGATGGTCCTGACTCGACATTGAGTTTGTCTGCCCATTACTGTGTCATGCTGAATATGAATTTCTAACTCACTCCCACCTTCTGGAGTAAGCACAAACTTCACTGTTCCTGGAGAGTGAAATACCTAAAGGGTTTAAGTTGGTTATCCAACTGGAGTATACCAGTCTGACAACACTGGTAAACAGTAACGTTGTAGATTCTTTCCAGTAACTTCGAAAAGTTCCAGGACCCACAGAGCATCATGCGGCTTGACAACATTAAACAAAGTACGTAATGTTGCCTACAACTACTGTGAGGTTGTCTGATTATTAGCACTGTGAATACGTTGTTACTTCGCTTGTTGCTGTAAGAGACAGTCCACCAGTGGTAGAAACTCCCTGACTTTTAAGAGGCAAAATTTCAGACTTTGTTAATTTTACCTCTTCTGTGACACTGGAGGTTCAGCAGCAGATTGCTGCAGCTGAGGGTTCAATTCCTACATAGGAATTACAGGAAAGGTTTAAGAAGAGGGACTAACAGCACCACTGTACACTGATAATTTAGAACACTTCTGACTTCAGAAACCAGGTAAGGAGATATGTCATTAAGAGCCAAGATGTCCTCAGACCAGGTCAAGATGAACCAAACTGCTCCAAAGTGGTGACGGCACTGAGCCCTGGCTGTATGTTATTCAAGCGGCACAGAGATCCACCGAAGGAGGGAAAGACGAGACTTCACAGTGAAGAGAAGCCTGCAAGGCGCTGCTCCTAGATGAAGACCACAACAGGCATTGCTTTCACCACTAGGAGTAGCATATTGGACAGCCAGGGATGCACTGAAAAGCACCAAGGCTGCGGATGATGGGGCACTGGAAGGTTAATCCAAGACATGACAGCATCAGCAGAGCTGTACACTATATTGTGGCGCTCAAGGAGAGGGTCCCAATCGTTAGCCTCCTTATGCGTCGCTGGAAGCCCCTCAGTGATAGTGGATGAAATGTGAAAGGCCTTACATGGAAGTTCCTTGGAGAGGCGGTCAATGCATCTCAATGAGTGTATACAACAATAGGCAGCACTGGTGCATAATGAAGAGGAACGAAGAGAGACATGTCCCTGAGCAGTCAGTAACACTATCTCTTCCTCAAGTAGTCAGTCAAACACAAGTGCTTTGCAGATAGTGAGACAGAGAAGAAGCAGTAAGATGCCAGGCTCTGCAGCCAGTTTACAAGGAAGGGGAGACAAGAAGCTGTTCTACACACAAGGCAAAACAAAAAGGACAATAAGAAAAAGGGAATGAAATAGAGTTATTTAAAACATCCAGTTCCCAAAAACCGTTCATGGATATCCCAACATTTCTCTGCTCGTTGACCAGGTGCGTTTGGACCTGTTAGTGCTTTCTGCGAAACTGGATTAAAGTCCTCTGCTAGTATCGCCTGCCCTTTTTGAAGCCAGAAAAGTACCTTAGAGAGGAATCTATTCTGTCCCTCGTTCAGTGAGCAGAGGACTGTTATTAAAATGACCCCTTATGACACTTGACTGTAGAGAAGCGTAGAGCTTTGGGTACCCCACAGGTTGCTGCTCCTGGAGATATGAGCTCAAGAGACGCTCAACTTATCTGCCACTTGCAGCTGATCTATTGCAGACCTTCAATGTGGAGGGAATGAACACCCTTGAGCTTCATTCTAACTGTTAAGTTCCAGCAAGCCATTGATGGTTGTGATCTTGGGGTATGGCCCAACCCTTGAGCTTCATTCTAACTGTTGAGTTCCAGCAAGCCATTGATGGTTGTGATCTTGGGGTATGGCCCAAGGTTTTTTTTTAACCCTTCTTCTGCTGTGCCTAGATGTGGTGACTTTCTGCTAGCAAACGTCAGCCCTTGTCAGGCTCTTTTACCACTGTCCATCTGAATCTGATCTTTTCTCAATTCAGTGCATCAGTAAGGGATTTTAACTTCCATCGCTTTTCAAGGGTCAATAGCAAAAGGTCCTGCAGGAGAATGGGTATGTCGCTTTCCAACTGAAATGCAGAAGAATTGATACGAACCGACTCTACTTCCTTCATTTGCAAAATTTGAGTAAACAGGACATGGACATAGGTGATAAAGTGTTTTTTCTGCTTTTTCCCTTCACTTTTAAGATCTCAGCGTGCTCCGGTCTACAGATCCACATTTCAAATGAAAGATGCTCACTTGTGTCTCCAAAGACCAAATCCTATCAGCCTGGTCTGTTCTATTTCGCAACAGCTCCTACAGATCAGTCTCAAGTTCTATAACTTTATTATCATGTTGGTCACTGTCTTTTTGGATGGACGAAATGGAGTCTTCGAAGGTTTTTGTTTATGATTTGTGGTTTATGTTTGTTGGGTTTATTCTTCTTTCAGCTCCTGGATCCATGTTTCCAAGTCGTTTTTTGTAAAGGAGGGTTCATCCTTTTTAGAAGCCATGTTTGGAGTATCTCTGGGATCCTCTCATCTTTTCTCTCCCGCCTTGTGTTGGGTGATATCCCATGAGTAGTCTACTCTTTTACCCTGTATTTTATTACGTTTCTGAGGCATTCAGAATATAGGGTGTGAGGCCCATGCCCAGAAAATTGTGCTTGAACACCAGGCCTAGCTCTCGTAATTTTGGATGACATGGGCCTCAGCAGTTTTGACATCTTCCTCGTGCAATCATGGAGGAATCCCTATAAGCGATTCGTACTTGATTCAATCTGGTGGCGCTTGTTCATTTTGATGCAACTGCCAAGTAGGGCCTGTACTGGGAGCACACTGACCTGTGTGAGCACCATTCCCTGTATGAGTCACAATTCGATGACTTTAGTTGGAGGCCGTGGGTTTAAGGGTTTATTTAAGCAGCGGAGGCCCCAAAGGAGTACAGTCATAGTTGCAGGGCTCGAAAAATCTAAAAAAGGATACCAGACCTGCAGGTCTAGAATCTTGAATAATCTACTCGACCTAACTGTAATGTACTTGCAATGTACTTGACCTGTGAACAGGTCTCAAATTGTGTGATCCTAGGCAAATATTTTGTTGCTGCCTCTTTTTTTATTATGACATAAGACAGCACCTTCAAATATGCAAGTTCACTATCTCTGCTGTACAAAAAAAACTCTTTATTTATTAAACTACAATTTTGCTCCATGTATAATAAGAATAGAGCCCACATATAGGGTGCACATGATCACTGGCTAGCCGCGTAGTTCACTAATAGCATTGTCATCTGGGCAGGAGCAGTAATAATTCCTTGTTCATGTTGAAAATCTCACTTTTCATAAATATATTACCAAAGCATGATGTATGTGGTAGTGCACTGTCATTTACAGATAGCATACTTTCCCTTGAAATGGCCACAAAACGTTCCAACTAACATGTAGCTTTACTGATAATAGCGCATAAACAAGGTTTCGAAATTGAGTTTCAGCAAACATATTGAAAATTTGCACATCACCAAGTAAAGTGTTCAAATTTGTTTTGATTCTATAAAATATTTTTTCCCCCACAGAATCACAAAAATGTGTCTTCATAACTAGTGAAATATATTTGAACAGTTCAAATCAATATACTTTATTCGATTTTGAAAATAAAATCATAAAAGTCGAGCGAAATGTGATACATTACGAAATAGCGACATCTACACAATTTACAGTTTGACTTGCTTTAAAATGCATAGAGCAGAGCGGGGATGGGGCGACCTCCAGCTCTATTGACATCCAGGGGAAGTTCCGTCAAGAATGATTCAAGTAGATTAATATATATTTTTTTTTAATGTTGCTAATACACAACCCTGGCAGATGCCACGCTTTAATTTAAAGTACGGTGTGAATTCACCATTAGGCCATATCTAACAGATGCCGAAAGGTCCTTGGGTAGCTCACGCAAAAAGTGAACTAGTGTGGGTTCTTTACCCATCTGAGCTATCCTGGATTACGCCTCTCTGAGCCTTAGTGGACTTAAAGATCAGCAAATAAAGATTCAGGCGCTGCTCAATAGTGCCCGCCCCAAACCCATACTGCAGGTCAGACAGAACGCTGTGCTCCTCGGCCCAACTTGAAAGCCGCTCCAACAGGGCCCAACCTATAATTAGAAACTCCGAATCAATAAGAGATACGCGGGCCTGTAGCAAGCTCGATCTGATCTATTTCCCTTTTTAAAAATTGTAACTATGATCGACTGACACCATGTTGGTGGGAAGGAGCCTCTAGCAGCTACATTTAAATGCAGGGTTATTAAAAGGGTCCACAGGTCGACAGAAGATTTATGAGGCTCAAAGGGCACTCCATCCGCCTCAGGAGCCTTATTGGAGGAAAGGCAGGAGATCGCCGAGATTACTTCGGCCAGTTGAAATACAATTATGTGATCCTCGTTACTGCCACCTGAGAAGGTCTTCCTCTTGATTATAAAGGGCCTTAAAATGCTTGACGCAAGCTTGTGGTGTAATGGTGAACGCCTGATTAGAAAGTTGGTCTCTATTAAACAAGAGAAGATTTGCCTCTCGTCAAAAGGCGGCACTATTACGCAGAGTGTTGGAGGCGAGTAGATTATCCCAGGCCTCCTCTCTTAGCTGGGTCTTACGCTCCTTGCAAATCATGCGGTAGGCCACCATGGCTCTCTTGACCTTATTCTGACACGGAGGTATTTCATGCAAAGATTTCAACAAGTCATTATGTGCTTCCAAGCACTTTTTTTCGAACCACCTAACTGGATGAAGTTTACAAAGAGCAGATTTAATAAATCTACAAATATTTGAAAAAGACACAATAATACTTTGAGCCAAGGCTTCATCACGAAGACAAATGGAAAAATCAGTTGAGCAGGAAGAGACCAAAGTGGAAGTAAAATTCAATGGGACAATTGATGCCCACCCCACCCTCTGACTCTGGTCAGTGGGTAATGCTGGCTCCTTACAAAACAAGCATTGCCAAAGCCAATAGGTCTCGCCTTTTGGCTTTGCAATGCTTTTTGCTGAATCTGTTCAGCATTTAAACAGTGGTGTGCCGCGCAGGGAGGGGGTACCTCACGGGCTGCCGCAAGTGAAGGGGAGAGGGTGAGAGCAGCAGACTCGGCGCATCCTCTGAGCAGTGCGCGGCACCTCCTCTGAGCAGTGCGTGGCACCTGTGGACCACCCACTTTCGACAGGCCCTCCGAGGCCTGTGATCGACAACACAGCGAGGAGACCCACAGAAAATGTACAACCACAAGTACGGCGGGAGGGGGGCGGGAAGAAAAATAACATGGACAATGAAAGGAACAAGGGAATGCGGACAATGGGAGGGTGGGCAGAATGGTGAACACTGACAAAAGGAGGGGGGTGGGAACAAAGGGAATGCAGACAACGGGAGGCGAGCGGGAGAATATTGAACCTGGAAAACGGGAGCAAACATGCCATTTGTCAAATGTGCGTAGTAGGCGTTATTCAAGCCTTACCAGAGAAGTGCATTTCTTAATGTTTTTAGTAAATAGTATCCGCAGCCGGTGGACTAGGAATAACTACAGAGATCACGTGGTACAGCCTCTAGTAATGCCCCTCTTTCCCCTGCTAGCCTCTGGCGATCAAAGTCCTTTTAACTAATGGATATGATATGTTGTCAAGAATTACTTGATGATAGGGGCTGTGCTGAGCAACTCTGCATGTGCTTTAAAATCTACATTTTGAGAGCAGATTTTCCCAAGCATTCCCTTTTCAGCTATAGTCTCTGTCCAGACGTCAAATGACTTTGCTGAGTGACTGGTCGAGCTCTCCATTTAGGGGTGGGGGTCTGGTTAACAGGCACCTGTAACCTACAGTGTTTAGAGTTCAGCAAGGGAGGGGGTTAGTGAAAAGAATCCCTGATTTTACCACCTGTAATTACGTCATCCAGCCTTCCATTCAGGGAAGAGGTGGAGGGGAGTCATTTGTTGACAATGGGCGCTTCACGCAATCTGTCATTGACTTAATTTATGGTCAGTTCGAGGCAGTTGCTGAAGGGTTGTCACCTCGGGAGTTAAAAAGATATCTCTGGACCAAGGAGCCACTCGCTGTGCAGGTTTGTAGTATTGGTCTTCTGGGGCGTGAAGTGCCAACCACGATTCATCCGGAGCAAGACCCATTGTGCCCAGCTTGCTACAAGCTGACGAAGTGACGTATAACATACGGGCCGCCAGAATAAAGAGTATTTCTCCGGCACGTACAATCCCGCGTAGTTTACCAGCACGTGTTTAAGCCTATTTAAAGACCCATTCACTCGACGATCTTGTTTGTGAAAATGATCCCCTGCCTGCGAGTGAAATCGTGCGTGCCATGCCGCTTGCCAGGGGCTTTATTTTCAGATACATCTGCGCTCCCGTGTGAACAACAAATCGCATCAGGAGATGCCGATGACTATGCTACAGACATCCGTGTCCTTCACATTGCCTCAAGCAACGTGATGCTAGCGTGTTTGGCTCTTTGATGGTCCTGGATTTTTTACTTTGCGTCTGGCTCCTGTCCTCTGAGTATCAACAGTTTCCTTGCTAACAAGGAGCTCATGATTTTATAATGGGCTACTTTGGGTTTAGAATTTGTGGGTAATTGCTGGGGGGTGGGGTTAGGTAAAGGTTCAGTAGTTGAAATAAATTCCCCCTCGCCTTGGGCGTCTCTGGATAAAATAATGGGTTGATGATTCGAGGCAAGCTCAACTTCAGCACACAAAGTTTCACCCAAACGTATTCCAACAGCCTGGCTGAGAAAGGACAGTATCAATTTACTGGTTCTGGGTCTTTTATCAGTCCCATTGGTGGATTCCGCTTTCTTCTTCCCTATAGTATTATTAGCTCACTGACACCAAAGTTTTAATGGCCAGGAGGCCTAATGTAAAGCAATAACGTTTTAAATATAAATTCTAAAAAGGACTAACAAAACGTCTAAATTTTGGCACTTATCGTCTTCAAGCAAAGTCACTTTGGAAATATTAGGGGGGTTGCCCAGCCCACTCCATGCGCCGACGGGCCTGTCCTTGGCCCGGGCGCGGACCGCACACCTGCCACACTGCGGGAGCCCAACTGGTAATTTATGCGCCTCCGGGCCTCGAGGTGATGCAGTAGATGACAGGGCAGTCTGGGGGCTGTAATCCTCACTACCCGGCAAATGTTTGTGTGTCCTCGCCAAGGGGGCCACGCCGGAAATGTATGCACCTCATGGAACCAAGGAGACATGGTAGGTTCCAGGGCAGTCTGGGGGCCGTAGTCCTCACTCCCCACCAAGCGCTCATGTGTCCCCATTCAGTTCACGTATTAGCTATTTCAGCATTGTGTTAGGAAAAAAGCCTGACATCTTATAGCCTTTCATTTCATATGCTTTGCACAGTTCACTTTACTAAATCATCTAATTTCAGTAACGGGAAGAAAAATAAATGTAGGAAGACAAAATTACTTTTGACCTCTATCTCTGAAAGCGGAGCAAATGTGACAAGATAACAAGATTTAAAGGCATCTTCATTCACTTTGTGAGCAGTCAGAACACCTGTTGTCAACTCAACAAAACGGGTAAATATAGCTTGACCTGATTAACTCTTACTCGACAGTGTGATCGAGACCTGTACTTGAGCCTCTTTAACATAGTCAGAGTCATGGGAATTATGCGGCAGAGGAAGACCAACGTACGCAGCAGGGTTGAGTAAATTATGCAGAATAACGCGTCCCATTTTGCAACAGTATTACTTCATTATTGTCTCATTTTAACACTTGTTAACACTGTCTGGGCATTGGTTGCACCTCATTAGTACCAGTATACCACCCACATACAGCAATAAGCAACAAAAAGGTGACCAGTCAACCACTGCATAGCGCCTTCCACTTCGCGGCAACACATGTTGCTGCATTATCAGTAACTTTTGAACCGTTTGAACTAGAAACAATTTTTTTTTTAATTCTGCAGATTATGTGGCAGATGCGGCAAATATACAAATATGCGAAAATAGCTGCGGCCGCACAATTGCATAATTTCAGTGGCCAGACTATAGTCTAGCTGTAACTATACAGCAGGAGGAGGTGAGCTCCTCGTAGCCGGGAATCATGAGCGGTCTCGCAGCAAAGGCCAAAGGGGAGCCCTTACCTCTAGCGGCTGCTTAGGACCGCCCTCTTGCCTACAAGACTGCAGGAATGACAACACAACAATGAGGCTTCGGTTGTTGTAAGCTGTAGTGCCATAGGCGACAACCAGGTGTCCTCAGTCCCGTCACCACCCAGTTGATACTCCCTCTCCTCTAGTGGATCCACATCCAGGCATCTTCACTCCAAATGGGTGGTAGCCGAGCCCTGCAGCTCCCAACCCCTATGACAGCTTGCAAATCACACTCCATCTATGCAGCCATTTTAACAAACCAGACCCATAAACTGATAACCAGATTGCCATCTTCATTCTTCGCATTTTCAGCAAGAACTGCCCACACTTTCACTGATCGATTATACAGTATCTAAACACACCCAGGGCTCAAAAATCAAACAAATGTCACTAGACCGGCAGGTCTAGTAACTTAAAAAAATCTACTCGACCCAACTGTAATGTACTTGACCTCTGTCTCTGAAAGCCAAGCAAATGTGACAAGATAACAAGATTTGAAGGCATTTTAATGCTCATTAACTTTGTGAGCAATAAAGATGCCTTTAAATATTGCTATCTTGTCACATTTGCTCTTCTTTCAGAGACAGAGGTAAAAAGTCAGTTTGTCTTCATACTCGCCAGAAAGGGCGAATAGGACCTAAAAAATAGCGTGTCCTAATTAAATCTGGATTGCAGATGCGAGTGGATTTTTCGAGCCCTGACACCTCTTCCAACGGGTCTCCTGTGCCAGATCTCAATCCTTCAAAAGTAGAAGTTCTTAAAATGTAGGCTTCAATAAAACTATTGAGCTGGATTTAAAAATGGCAAAGATGATAAAAGCCATTGAATGGGAACCACTAAATACTGAATGTCTCTGCATCTGCGACAGGATCATGTCAACTGCAGGCGATTTGTTGGGTCAGTAGCCACACTCAAAACATTTCCTACTTATGAGTGATATTAGAAAAACAACACAGTCAAAGAGGCAATACACAACCCTTCCATATTCTGTAAATCTGAAAGTTTAACATTATCACTGACCCACCACAATAAAAGTACTGTAAAGTTATGTTAAGTATTTGTAAATTGTTCACTCCCACCATTTGTATGGTCATGGTGTGCTGCTAGAATCTGGTGCCATATGAGTCAATAGTCAAAGGAATCTGGTGACAAAGTGTTTGGTTCCGCTTCCTATTGTTTAAATGGTGGCAGGCAAGCTTGGAGCAGAATGATGAACTATGTAGAGATGCATTACATTGGGTAGTGGCTGCTAGATGGGGTTATAGATCTGTATGGAGCATATTGTTCTACTGTCCATAGACGCCTACGCTGAAAGTCCTTGCCATCTGTTTAGCTCTGCTGGGGTGTACGGATGCCAACGGCTTGACTTCAGGTGGTTGGTAATTTTGTGACATCTTTCCCTATTATGTCACATTAATGCCACAATGCAAAGACAGATGTAGATATATGTAAACGTATGTACAGGTGAGGGGCCAAAGTCTACACAAATATATAGCTTGGAGCCTTGTTGTTCTCATGACTGTGCCGGGAGTTGTCTCTAAAGCGGGGGGACCGTGGGCAGTTGAATTAGTGTTGTGAGCAGTTGGACCCGATAACAGTTGTTTACACCTAACATAATACCGCTCAGGCCAGGTCAAATGTTTGCTCATAATCAGAGAGCAGATGTGGATGGATTCAGGGCTTCTAGTTCAGATTTCGACAATTAGGCAAGAAAATAAAATGTTACCTACCCACTCCAAAGAGCGCAACACCAAGATCTAAGTTACAGCAAGTTCCACTTCATTCTTGGGCAGCAGGGGTCTGATCACATTCTGCAAGGGAGCCGTACGTTCCCAGTCCTTCGCCTGAACACAACATGGAATCTTGCTGAAAGTGCCAACTCCCAAGGAGCAGATCTGCTGTCCTGTCACGGTGTCTGGACATGCGAAGAGAAAGCAAATGTATAAAAACATGATCTAAGGAGCTCAGAAACAAAGCAAATATGCCAAAGGAAGGCGTATAGTATGCTCTGTGCAAATGGCATCTTTCCGAAGGTATTTAAGAAGGCAACATGCATCTGTGTAAAGTCTCAACCATCTGGGCAAAGCATTAGCCTCAGAAAGAAACAAAAAGGGCAAGAGTTACATTTAATCCTCTACTCATTCTTCCTCCTCAGTACAAAGCTCTCTCCACTCATCATTACTTGTTTCTCCACTGACTCCCCTAGACTTAGCAGCTTATCTTGCTCCACTCCTCACAGGCTTTACCGCCAGGGTCCATCCACGAAAACAAGGATTTACTTCTGGCTCCCCCAGCACTTCCACACAAGCACACTCCATTGTTCCACCACAGAGACCTCAGTTCCTTCCACTTCTCCCATACTTCACCCCTCTGCTCTCTCCGCCTTTTCCAAAATGTACTGCATTCTTCTCTGCAATGCTTCAGCGCCAGCCTCATAACTTCCCTCCAATCCCACAAGGTTTTTGCCCTCATCTCCAAATAGTCCTCCCACACAGTTTCCTCCTCTTATACATTTGCTCCTCCAGTACTCCCAAACTTAACCCATCAGCTCTCTCTAGCACCGCAACAGTACAAGCATAATTTACCAGAACGCCTACAAGACTTTTCCCATTAACTACTTTTACTACTAAACCACAGCACCCTTAGCTCAGATCACACACCACATACTTGACCCACCTGCTGCCCCACTTAACTTCCTAGCTCCTGACACTCCTCACACAGCGTTTAACAGCACTCTGTCGGCCTATTGTAAACTATCATGACTGTACAGCACTCTGTTGCTCTTCACCGAAGGTTCTGCTATAGAATACTAATGCAGGCATATAAACAGGCAAGTCACTGAAAGGTTTCTGAACTTAGACAGGTTAGGTAGGTTAATATCCATACTATAAGGGGTTCAAAGGATGAATGGCAAGAAACTTTAGATGGGAAGGGAAGATGGCTGTGATGTTATGATATTATAGGCGGAAGGGAAGAGAACTTGCACACGTTACAAATGTATCAAATAAAGTCAGTGCCCCCACCCTGCAACAAGAGGGTGAGATGATAATAACAAGCATTGGCATAGCCAATAGGTCTCGCTTTTGGGACCTTCTAAGTATTTAGTTATGCAGCACAAGATTCTTGGTGCAACAACAACTGTTGCATGGCTAAACACTTAAAAGGTCCCAAAGGTGAGACCTATTGGCTATGCCAACACTTGTTTTATTAGCTCATGCAATGAAACACCGCATGTTGCAGGGCTTCTCCGAGCAGTTTGGAAACTGACTAAGTCTGCATATGATTTCAAAACTGATGAGTTAAGGTACATGTCACTCCACTGCCAGACAACACTTTGAACGAAGTTAGCGGTGTAGGTATCCCTGGAACTCTGGCACGCTCCTGGCATTGCCGCTGAGCTCTCTCGTGCGGTCCCGCAGAGTCCCGCACTTGTAGATCCTTGGATCGGCTCTGGCTCGGCTCTCCCAGTAAATCTGTTCACTCCACCAGCTCTATAGAGAAGTACAGGGGGGGCTGGGGGAGAGGGGGGCAGGCGGTGTGCGTGAGAGTTGACAGGGTAATATAAGGGGAAAGTGTGTGAAAGACAAAGTTAGGCTGGAGGCAAAGGACTTCACAGAAACAAGGCAGTGATATCGAGGAGGGCAGGGAAAAGTAGACAGAATGAGAGCAGCAAGTCAGAGGACAGGAAAAGTCACTACAGAAGAGGAATGAGGGCTCGAGTCTGCACAGGGTAGGAAAGAGAGAACTCGCAAAGAACAGTACAGCATGAGTGAGAGTAAAGAGGGACAACAGGAAAAGTTGGACAAATGGATTCCCAAAGGCAAACCAGTGAGGCGGGGAGGTGCAGTGGGGGAGAAAATTGAGGTAGGGTGAGTAAACGAAATGGTGGAAGATAAGCGTGACTGGGATGGCAAAGTTCATAGAGGCTGCCGTAGGGTGGTGGTTGTAGAGAGGGGGATAAGGGATTAAAACGGGGACGCCACAAAAGTGAAATATGGGACACGGGCGTTAAAAACGTAACTTGAGAAAACAGGAGATCCCAGAGACAAGCAAGGGAACGTAGGGTGGAAAGAACAAGAAGAAAGCGAGGCGGAGCAAATTTTAACAAAAACGTTTACTATATGAAAGTATCCTATTTCTCTTTTTTGATGGGGAATTGAACTCAAAAAAATAAAGCAGGCCGATAAAATAGCTTTAAAACATTAGATCCAGAGGCGACGAGTACTCTACAATGTTGCACTTTAACCACTGTTAAATAAGCAGTAAACTGGAGTAAAACTGCAGTGTTGCGCACCGGCAAGCTAATGTGAAACCGAAGGTGAGAGGTCACACATCGAAGAATAGACAGGTGCGGCCTTCCTGACTGTGGAAGCTGATAACGTTCTCTCTGTGGGGAGCGCACACAACAGTGTTACACGCGTTCCTGTGAGAACCACAAGCATTTGGAAAACAGGAAGCTCTCTCATCACCGCTTGGGGCGAAGCACCCAAAGCAAAGCGCAAATAAGACTGACCTCATTAATGTTGATGACAATGGAATCACAAGAGCATTCAACAGATCATTAATATTTTTAGAAAAAGTTATATATAAAATATTATTAGTATAATAAGCACTCAGAACTAAAAAAAACAAGCCTTGAGGCTTGAAGTCCGTGAGCGATGCGAGCAGCAAAATTGAAAGTGATCACGCGCGAGGCTTGAAGTCCGCGAGCGATGCGAGCGGCAAAAGTGAAAGTGATTGTGCGCGCACCATGACGAGAGAACAAAGCCAGATGGCGCCTCCGCTCGTGCCTGTGCGCGTATCCGCACGTTCAATGTCACCTAAAAAGCTGTGGTCGGACTTTTAAAAGCCCACTCACTAAATGTCTCGCCAGCACAACGCATGCGCTGGCTCAGGCGAGACCTAAAACTATCACTATACAAAAGACACACCGTGGTACTCCAAACATAGAAATGTGGTTAAAAATGTATTTAATGCACAGAAGCAGGGATGATATTGTAGTCCATCTCAGAACTGGAGCCAAAGAATAAATTCATGCTACGTTTTGCCAAGGAAACAGGGTAAACTATGATGACTGTGGGCTCCAAGACCCACATCTCTAAACATTGTACTGAAACAAATGTATTATATGTGATGAAAAACACTTTCCTGTCTGTATACACTGATTAGAAATTCCCAAGACAGCAGTTGAGAGAGGGGCTCCACCACTGACGGCATTTAACTGTAGCCGTTTCCTGCATTTGCAATCCGCATTTCTACCATCTGCATGACCCCACAGCGGGTCGAATTCGAGATGTCGTTTTAAGTTCTGGGATTTGAGGTGTTCAGTGTCAATATGGTCAGCTGACCTCTAATTTGGCCGTGGTTCGTACAAGAGTACATCATCTTGGCTGTATCTGGCAAGGTCCAGGCTTTTGTTTAGAAACAAATTATATTGGGTAGTGGCCAGCTAGCTGAAGTTATCGATCGCCGCTGGGAATTATTTATGTGTATGGATGTGTCCTGAGGACTTAAGAACTTTTTTGCCGTGGTGTTCGGCTGTGCACTTCTCAGCTTTGTTGGCTGTTCAGTTTGAAAACATCTTTGCTGCTCTTGTGGTTTTAATGCAGAGATACGAGTGTGTGGTTGTGGTGCCTTTAAATCTTCTATATGACTAAAGTGCGGACTGGTGAGAGAAAATGGATGTGATGCTTAACTAGAAGACTTGGAGCTGTGTTTTGTGCATGAATGCACCTGGGGGTGTGCCCAATCTGCACGACTGCTGTAGGGTGATGCAAGACTAAAATTGGAAGTAGGTCTGCCCGTGGGCCAAAATCACTTATCCAACTATGTGGCTTGGAGCCGGGGACTGCGCATTCATCATGGCAGTAGTTGCGATTCTGCCTGAAAACGCGCGCCATAGATGCTCCACGGAAATGCACATATTAATTTTAAAGAAATGGATTGATGCAAGCATATTTTTTCCTTCGCAAGATCACAGTGCTCTACGGAGAGGCAAGTTGTGGTTTCTTACAGCTCATAAGGAGCCCTCGTGAGAAATATCCAAGTGACTTATGAGTCACGAGATCACATGAACAATATTGGAAAGAGGAAGGACTTCAGCCGCTACAACCACAGTTTGTACCAATTTGTAACTTTACCTCTTACTTATGGGGAAAGATAGTTTCCCTCAACTTTTTATCTGTTAGAAAACAAACACATAATTCACAAGAGAGTTAATGGCATTTCCGTCAGGAGATTTGGAGATTTTGATTATAAACTAAAAAACTGAAAAAATATAGTTATTGGTGAATTAAATGGGGAAGTTACAGACTGCATCCAGCACAGATCGGTTGGCAGAGATTGCATACATCTTAACTGGAAAAACACAGCACTCCTTTAATCTCCAAAAGAGAAAATGCCTACCCAAAGTACAGCATACACGATATACTATTCACGTAATTATAACTACAGTTCCTACATGGAGGTTCTACATGTGGTGCAAACTGTTTGACATGACTACCATGCAACGCTTGCAGCTCATTGACGGTTTCTTTTCATTTCATACGGCACACATTTTGCATACTAAAAAATAATGCTGGTGCATCAAAGTTTAAATCGGCTTGCGGGTATGGGGATATTTTAGCACGGTTTCCTCTTTATTGTCGAGGAAGCCAACTGGTAACCTACGGGATGTCAAGAGGGCCAACAAAGGCCAAAGGAGTGAAGGTTTGTGAACACGGAGCTTTCGGACATCCTTGCTCACACAAGTCAGCACATTTTTCATCTCCTGAATTTCATTTTTTTTTTTTATTCCAGCAAGATGTCAGTGTAGACTACACACCCTAAACCTCACATTATCATGCTCCACTTGTAATTCTTTACTGTTCCTTCACTGAGACCGCAGATGCCATTGTACCAATCAGGAGATGTGAAAGATGGCAACAGTGCAGGGTACATTCCTTCTCAACTACTCATGAAATCACAGCGCCTCAGCAACAGGGGAAATAGACAAGTGCCCCACATCCCCCAACGAGCTCCTTAGTGAACCTTCCAGGAGCCTTCTGTCTCTCCTTAGGGTAGCGTCAATCACCCGTCCCCACACACTCTTAGCAGTCACCTCCTTGCAGCTTCCAAAGGTTCCTCTGGCAGAAACTGTCTGTACCCCGCAAGTTGACCTGATATCCAGAGGAAATAGTAAGTGGTATACGTGCTGCAAATCTCCACTCCAGTGCTGTCTGGGTTTGCAGCTTGTAAAATGTAAATGTATGTGTCTTGTAAAGCGCACTGCTGCCCAGAGGCGTCCTGGCGCTGTAGACCGCTGGGGAACCCGTCCTGGCTATCCCTGTGAGATGGTCCCTCCTGGGTATCTCCAAGGTGAAACCAGGCATCCCCGGCGAATGTGGGGGGCCGTTGTGGAGATGAGGCAAGCTAATGCCCAGAGTTGCCGAGTGTGATCCCTGGTTAGAGTAGGCACCAAGGAGAGAATTATCGAGTCCGCTGGCCCTGGTCCACGACCCTGCCGTGTCGGGAATTGAACCCTGGTCCCGGGCCGTCCTCTGCTTCCGGGTCTGCTGCCTCTAACCAGTGAGCCACACCACTCCACTTGTGGATCCCTTCAGCCAGTGATCTCTCTGGGAGGCGATTGTTGCGGGTTTACCGGGATGTGGTCCGTGTAGGCCTGCACCACTCTTACCCAGGAGTAGGCTAACAGATCCTCATTGGTTTCTCATAGCACCTTTCGCAGGCAGTGGATTCACACCCAGTGCACAGTTCCTGGACTCTGGAGTTAGCATTTACCTTGTGGGTACACTTGGTCTGTTCACAGCTTCCCTAGAAATCCTTCATATGCGTGCATGCCCATCTCAAGCACATGAAAGTAGCGTCCTCTAGTCTATATTTCTGGCTAAGTGACAATATGTAAGGGAAAATTACGGAAAGAGTTGCTGGTGTCAGACAGGCCTTGAAAAGGATGTGGAATTGGACACCATAAAATCACCCATTACTTGAGACTTTTTAGGTCTGGTATTAGCCAATACTTACTGACAGGCTTACTTCTAGTGGCGTTCTCCACTTTCTTACACCACTCATATTATATAGTTTCTGGCATTACAAGACGTGCCTCTGCCCTCTACACACAAAAATCACTGTGCCACATATAAGGTGTTTCATTTTAATTGAACAGTTTAATTTGATTATGTGCGTCACACTGCACAGACTGAATTGGTTATAATTTCTATTAATTGCTATAACACCAAAATAAAAAACTGTGCTCGACTGTACCACTGAGAGCAATGACCATGTCCAACATACAACACAGTGAGCATCAAAGGTCTGTGCTCTTGACTGAAGTAATGACCATGCCCAACATATGACTTCGTGAGCATCAAGGTCTGTGCTCTTGACTGTACCACTGAGAGCAATGAGCATGTCCATCATATGACACCGTGAGCATCGAGGTCTGTGCTCTTGACTGTAGCAATGACCGTGTCCAACATATGACACAGTGAGCATCAAGGTCTGTGCTCTTGACTGCATGATTGAGAGAGACGACCTTGTCCAACATATGAGACCTTGAGGATCAAGGTCTGTGCTCTTGACTGTACCACTGAGAGCAATGAGCACGTCCATCATATGACACCGTGAGCATCAAGGTCTGTGCTCTTGACTGTAGCAATGACCATGTCCAACATATGACTCCGTGAGCATCAAGGTCTGTGCTCTTGACTGTACCACTGAGAGCGATGAGCATGTCCAACATACAACACCGTGAGCATCAAGGTCTGCGCTCTTAACTGTAGCAATGACCATGTCCAACATATGACACCGTGAGCATCAAGGTCTGTGCTCTTGACTGTAGCAATGACCATGTCCAACATATGACACCGTGAGCATCGAGGTCTGTGCTCTTGACTGTGGTAATGACCGTGTTCAACATATGACACCGTGAGCATCAAGGTCTGTGCTCCTGACTGTACCACTGACAGCGATGACCATGTGCAACATATGACACCGTGAGCATCGAGGTCTGTGCACTTGACTGTATCACTGAGAGCGATGAGCATGTCCAACATACAACACCGTGACTATCAAAGTCTGTGCTCTTGACTGCATCATTTAAAGCAATGACCATGTCCAACGTACAACACCGTGAGCATTGAGGTCTGTGCTCTTGACTGTAGCAATGACCATGTCCAATAAACAGCGCCGTGAGCATCAAGGTCTGTGCTCTTGACTGTAGCAATGACCGTGTCCAACATATGACACAGTGAGCATCAAGGTCAGTGCTTTTGACTGTACCACTGAGAGCGATGAGCATGTCCAACATACAACACCGTGAGCATCAAGGTCTGTGCTCTTGATTGTAGCAATGACCATGTCCAACGTACAACACCGTGAGCATCAAGGTCTGTGCTCTTGACTGTAGAAATGACCATGTCCAACATATGACACCGTGAGCATCAAGGTCTGTGCTTTTGACTGTACCACGGAGAGCGATGAGCATGTCCAACACACAACACCGTGAGCATCAAGGTCTGTGCTCGACTGTAGCAATGACCATGTCCAACGTACAACACCGTGAGCATCAAGGTCTGTGTTCTTGACTGTAGCAATGGCCATGTCCAACATATGACACCATGAGCATCAAGGTCTGTGCTTTTGACTGTATCACTGAGAGCGATGAGCATGTCCAACATACAACACCGTGAGCTTTGAGGTCTGTGCGGATGCCACAGATCAACATCAAAAACGGAGAGCTGTACTAGAATAGTGAAACAGGCACTCCTTTCACAGCAAGCAGAACAAACCCTGGGGCATCAGGGAAACCACTACTAGGCGAGATTCACCTCTGGAAAATACACTGCGCTCCTTCTACTCCTATCACACAGGTACACAAATTCCAGCAAAACGTGAATACTTCCTAGAACGGGTAAGTGCAACCACAAGCACTGCCTGCAGCCAAAGTAATACGGGCTTCCTTCCCACACAAACACACTAGGCACCGGTGCTGGCGTAAAGCCAGCCGGCACGTACTGGGAAACAAAGGGAAAATGTGTCGCTGAGGTGGCGTTGTTGTGAAGGAGGGGGACAGACTCAGGCACAGCCGTCACAGCAGAGGGGGACAGACTCGCAAGCAGTCGTCACAGCAGAGGGGGGCAGACTCGCAAGCAGCAGTCACATCAGAGGGGGGCAGACTCGCAAGCAGCAGTCACATCAGAGGGGGGCAGACTCACAAGCAGCCGTCACCGCAGAGGGGGACAGACTCACAAGCAGCCGTCACCGCAGAGGGGGACAGACTCACAAGCAGCCGTCACCGCAGAGGGGGACAGACTCACAAGCAGCCGTCACCGCAGAGGGGGACAGACTCACAAGCAGCCGTCACCGCAGAGGGGGACAGACTCACAAGCAGCCGTCACCGCAGAGGGGGACAGACTCACAAGCAGCCGTCACCGCAGAGGGGGACAGACTCACAAGCAGCCGTCACCGCAGAGGGGGACAGACTCACAAGCAGCCGTCATCGCAGAGGGGGACAGACTCACACACAGCCATCACCGCAGAGGGGGACAGACTCACACACAGCCATCACCCCTGCCCCGTTTGCTCATAAACAGGTAACAGGTGGGCTGGGAGTCAATATTTACGTGAAGTACTTGGTATGTAGCAGCAGTGGCCATCTTGTAAATGAAGAAATGCAGTTGTTTTGTATGCTAAATAAAACACTGATAATTATACAAAGGCCAACATGGAGAATAAAATGTGATGGGAAACATCATAGAAAACGGTTTAAAATGCAGAAGACAGGTTGTTTGTGTTTTCCAAGAGCACTAGGCCTTTGACTGGATCAGCTCCTTCCTCTCCGGCAAAACGCAGCGGGTCAGACTACCCCTTTCCTCTCAGACCCTACACCTACCACCTGCGGAGTCCCCCAGGGGTCCCCCCTCAGCCCTACGCTCAACATCTACATGGCTCTGCTCGCCCCCATCGTCAACATTGTGTCATACGCAGACGACACCCAATTCATCTTCTCCCTATCCAACTAACCCAACACTGCCAGACACAACTTTCGAGAAGGCATGGAAGCCGTCGCCAAATGGATGAAAAACAGCTGCCTACAACTAAACACCAACAAAACGGAAGTACTCCTCATGCTGCCCAAACCCGGACGCCTGGAATGACACCTGGTGGCCCCCGCCCTCTGAAGCGTACCCACCCCCACGGACCACGCACGCCACCTGGGAATCATCCTGGACTTGGAGCTCAAAATGGACCGCCAGATCAACTCCGTCTCGTCCTCCTGCTTCCACAACCTCCGACTCCTATGTAAGACCTTCAAATGGATCCCCCTCGAATACAGAAAGACCGTCACTCACGCCCTGGTCACCAACAGGCTCGGCAACGCACTCTATGCCGGAATAAACAAAAACCTCACCCGCAAGCTACAGAACATCCAAAACGCCACCGCAAGACTGGTCCTCAACCTGCCAAGAAACGGCCACATCTCCCAGCACCTGCGCACACTCCACTGGCTCCCCATCGAAGCTATAGTCACCTTCAAGATGCTAATCCGCGCTCACAAGGCCCTCCACGACACCGGACCAGCATACCTGAACAGCCGACTCAAATTCCACACATCCCAAAGGACCCTACGATCAGCCCAGCTCTCGTACACAGTGGTGCCCCATACCAGAAAGACCAGATCGGGAGGCCGATCCTTCTCCTTCCGCTCCGCCTCAGACAGATAACATCGCTCCCCATCTTCGCAAGAAACTTCAAAACCTGGCTCTTCGACAGACCCCCTCCTTGATGGACTGGAACCTGCGACCCCCCAGCGCCTTGAGACCCTTACGGGTGAGTAGTCGCGCTTAACAAACCTGATTGATTGGAATCATAAGGCTCCCCAAAGTTCAAAAGCGGTGACAGAGCTGGACAATCATGTGTGAAGGAGGGGAGAGATCTGGGTAGCTAGGCTATAGGAGAAAACAAAAATGTAGAGAGAGTGGTGTTTGGGTCCCAGACTGAGCCAACGAGAGGGGTAGGTGGGGAAAGGACTGACACCAGGGTAAGGAGGAAGATTAGTTGAGATGTGGAAGAAGAAACAATAATATAAAGTGCAGCAGTGCTTAAATGTGTAGGCATATTAAGTAGGGTCGAGTGGACAACGGTATCCAAGGCGAGTGACAGGAGAAGTAGTGTGGGAAGGGCAAGCAAGCAGGAAGACAGGTGTGCTGTAATTCGAGATATGGGTCCGAGTGATCTTGGTGTAGTGTACAGTACGGAAATCAGACATTAGAGAATCAACCACATGTGAAAATCTGGAAAAGCAAACGTTCAATTGCTTCTTCCAAGAATGGCATTTGAAACTTCACAGGGGAGCAGTCAGGATCCTTCCTCGAGCACAGGCATGACGGGCCCTCTTCTTTCTACAAAGGGTTAACACAGCCGGGATGATATCAATGACCTTTATTCGCGATTGATAATATAATGGCAAAGCGGAAGCATCGAGGAAAGACGACGGCGCATAAAGACTGGTAAAATGGGTGAGTTCGAGGTTGGACTTCGGGGCTACCCGTAAGGACTTGAGGTGCCAGATATGTGGTGTGATCCAAGGTTGGGTGCAGGTTTACGGGGTGCTGACCTGGAGCAACGAGGTTGTGTCACTGAAACACTGCAAGGCCTGGTGTGCAGTGCGAGATAAAGTCACCGTGACTCAGCCAATGGCTGATCCGGACACAATGGATTATCTGTTTACAAATTAGAAATGTAGTGATGGTTAGCGGATGTAGAAGGGCTACACTGCTCGCCAGACAGACGATGGCATGGGCTGAAGAGCAAGGGCCACTTGGCAGGACAGTGGCGAAGTGTGTCGGATTAGAGGTTTATGTGGGAGAGGGAGGAGCTCTGAAAACAACTGCAAGGAGCGGTGCTCTACGGTAGGTTTTAAGGAAGAAGCTTATGTTGCTGAACAAGGTGAATGGGGATGAGGAAGGACGAGTGGTGGGGAGTCGTGTAAAAGAAAGGCTGATTGGTACCAAGTAGCCAATAGGTGTCCTTGTCCACAGATGTCCACTGCATGGAGAAATACATACGACCAGTAGTACGTCACTAAAGGCTGCCAATGACAGCACTGAATAAGAAAAGCATGCTTCACTCGTGCATATGTACCCTGCCTCTTCCACGGTAGATCATGTGTGACCCCGGCTCGGTCTAACACGAAGGATCAGAGCCCCCCTCCACCTCACCTGAGCAGGACACCCGGAGGATCAGAGCCCCCCTCCATCTAACCTGAGCAGGAAACCTGGAGGATCAGGCCCCCTCCCTCCACCTCACCTGGGCAGGACACCTGGAGGATCAGGCCCCCTCCCTCCACCTCACCTGGGCAGGACACCTGGAGGATAAGAGCCCCCCCCACCTCACCTGAGCAGGACACCTGGAGGATCAGAGCCCCCCATCCACCTCACCTGAGCAGGACAGCTGTAGGATCAGAGCCCCACCCCCTCCACCTCACCTGAGCAGGACAGCTGGAGGATCAGAGCCCCCCTCCACCTCACCTGAGCAGGACACCTGGAGGATCAGAGCCCCCCGTCCCCTCCACTTCAGCTGAGCAGGGCACCCGGAGGATCAGAGCCCCCCTCCACCTAACCCGAGCAGGACACCTGGACGATCAGAGCCCCCCCTCACCTGAGCAGGACACCTGGAGGATCACAGCCTCCACATCACCTGAGCAGGAAACCTGGAGGATCACAGCCTCCACATCACCTGAGCAGGAAACCTGGAGGATCACAGCCTCCACATCACCTGAGCAGGAAACCTGGAGGATCAGAGTCTCCACCTCACCTGAGCAGAAAACCTGGAGGATGAGAGCCCCCCCCACCTCACCTGAGCAGGACACCTGGAGGATCGGAGCCCCCTGCACCTCACCTGGAGGATCACAACCCCCCTACACCTCATCTTGAGGCTCACAGCCCCCTACACCTCACCTGGAAGATTACAATCCCCCTACACCTCACCTGGAGGATCACAGCCCCCCTGCACCTCACCTGGAGGATCAGGGCCCCCCTACACCTCACCTGGAGGATCATGGCCCCCCTACACCTCACCTGGAGGATCATGGCCCCCTGCACCTCACCTGGAGGATCATGGCCCCCTGCACCTCACCTGGAGGATCATGGCCCCCTGCACCTCACCTGGAGGATCATGGCCCCCTGCACCTCACCTGGAGGATCATGGCCCCCCTACACCTCACCTGGAGGATCACAGCCCCCCTACACCTCACCTGGAGGATCACAGCCCCCCTACACCTCACCTGGAGGATCACACACACCCTACACCTCACCTGGAGGATCACACACCCCCTACACCTCACCTGGAGGATCACAACCCCCCTTCACCTCACCTGGAGGATCACAACCCCCCTACACCTCACCTGGAGGATCACAACCCCTCTACACCTCACCTGGAGGCTGAACCCCCCCCCCCCCTACAGCTCGCCTGGAGGATCACAACCCCCCTACACCTCGCCGGGAGGATCAGGGGCCCCCTACACCTCACCTGGAGGATCACAACCCCCCTACACCTCACCTGGAGGATCACAGCCCCCTGCACCTCACCTGAGCCTACTGTAGAATCAAAGCCCCTCCTCACCAGAGCTCACTGGAGGATCAGAGCCCCCCTCAGCCACTCCCCGTGAGCTCCCGGTGAAGGGCGGTTCAACTGTCTGGCAGGGCCTCCCCCTGCGTCCAAGCGGCTGAGACCTACAGCCTGCCCCACAGCAGTACCGGGACCCCAACACTCACCGCTCAACTTCCGACCTCCGTTCCGCTCCCGTCCCTCTTCCGGGTGCGCCCTTCCCGGACCCTCCCAGCTCCTGCTTCCGGCCCCGCCCCCTAGAGCCGCACCACTTCCGGGGCCTGTCAGACGCCTCTGACGTCAGGCGACGCTTAGGAGACCCGTAGTCCTTCCTTAGTGTTCACCCGGGCCGGCTTGGGAACAGAGAAGAAGGACTATCCCGTACAAGTATGGCGGAAGCAGAGAAGGTCTAACCCGTGTCAATATGGCGGCGGAAAACAGAGAAGAAGGACTACCCCGCGCGATGGTGGCGGGAGCCTGGCTGCGTGCGAGCAGTGTCCATGCCAGGAGGGCAGGAGCCGGTGGTCGTCGGTCCGGTCTGTGTGCGGACAGTGGGCTGGAGTGTCTCATACCTCCAGACATGATGCCAACATTTTAGTAGAAGAAAGTTGAAGATTAAAAAAAGAAAAAAAAGTAATATTAAAATAATCGGAAGAATGACATGATGCAATTGATGGTGCAATAGACCAATCCTTCCTGAAAGAGTTCTGCCAGGAAGTTCACTATATCGGTAACGCTGGTGCCCACGGCAAGCAGGTGTCTCTCCACACACCAATGTACCCATCTCCTCCAGGCCGATCTATACTTCTTGATGGTGCCGGGGGCCCAAGCCTGCTGGATAAGGAATTCAGCCTTCTGCGAAAGTCTGACGTCCTGCCAGCGTCGCCTGAAATCCTCCATGCCATGAGGTTAAGATGGCCCTGGAGAACCAGGGGATTTGGTTGGCCTAGAGCATGGGTACTCACAAACTTTCTCTCGGGGGCCAAATGTATAGTGTGGTTTGTGGCTGAGGGCCGCACCGGTGGGGGCGGGGGCAGTGGGGGAGGGGCGGGGCTAGAGCAAAAAAAAAAACTATGACCATGAGGTTGAACACAGGCCCCTGCGGCGGACGCCTTCGTCCACTGAGCCACCAGACCCGGCATTCACACTTCTATCTCTATCTATCTCTCTCGCTCTGTCTCCCTCCCTCCCTCTCTGTCTCCCTCTCTCTATCACTCTCCCTCTGTCTCCCTCCCTCTCTCTGTCTCCCTCCCTCTATCTCTCCCTCTCTGTCTCCCTCCCTCTCTCTGTCTCCCTCCCTGTCTCCCTCCCTCTCTCTGTCTCCCTCCCCCTCCGTCTACCTCCGTCTCCCTCCGCCTCCCTCTCCCTCCCCCTCCGTATCCCTCCCCCTCCGTCTCCCTCCCCCTCTGTCTCCCTCCCTCCCTCTTCCTCCCTCCCCCTCCGTCTCGCTCCCTCTCTGTCTCCCTCCCTCTCTCTCTGTCTGTCTCACTCACTCTGTTTATCTCCCTTTCTCTGTCTCCCTCCCTCCCTCTGTGTCTCCCTCCCTCCCCCTCCCTGTCTCCCCCCTCCGTCTCCCTCCGCCTCCCTTTCCCTCTCCCTCCCTCTCCGTCTCCCTCTCCCTCCCTCTCCGCCTCCCTCTCCCTTTCCCTCTCCCGCCCTCTGTCTCCCTCCCTCTCTCTATCTCCCCCTCCCTCCCTCTCTGTCTCCCTCCTTGTCTCCCTCCCTCTCTCTGTCTCCCTCCCCCTACCTGTTTTCCTCCCTGTCTCCCTCCCCCTCCGTCTCCCTCCCTCTCCGTCTCCTTCCCCCTCCGTCTCCCTCCCCCTCTGTCTCCCTCCCTCTCCCTACCTCTCCTTCTCCCTCGCTCTCCCTCTTCCTCCCTCCCTCTCCCTCTCCGTCTCGCTCCCTCTCTCTCTGTCTGTCTCACTCACTCTGTGTATCTCCCTTTCTCTGTCTCCCTCCCTCTCTGTCTCACTCACTCTGTTTGTCTCCCCCCCTCTCTGTCTCCCTCCCTCTCTCTCCTTCCCTCCCTCTCTCTCTGTCTCAATCACTGTTTGTCCCCCTTTCTCTCTGTCTCCCTCCCTCTCTCTCTCTGTCTCACTCACTCTGTTTGTCTCCCTCTCTCTCTGTCTCCCTCCCTCTGTTCTACCTCTGTCTCCTTTTTTTTGTGTGCATATTTATATAGCGTGAACTCGACCCGAAGGTATTGGAGCGCTTTACATGAGCACCGTATTTACATTGCACATTTAAGCACGGGGAGATTAAGTGATTTGCTCAGAATCACAGGATGTGGACGCGACCTCGAGGCTCGAACCCTGGTTTCCTGCACCAAAGTCGGCAGTTTAAGCCGACCTCTGTCTCCCTCCCTCCCTCTCCCTCTGGCTCTGTCTCCCTGTCTGTCTGTCTCCCTCTCTCTCTGTCTCTCCCTCTCTGTCTCCCTCTCTCTGTCTTCCCCCTCTCCCTCTCTCTCTCCCTCCCTCTGTCTTCCTCCCTCTGTCGCACTCTGTCTTCCTCCCGCTGTCACCTCACCTGCTGCTCTCACTCCCTCCTGCCCTCCGTCACCTCACCCTGCTGTCCTCGTCACCCTCTGTCACATCACCCCGCGCTGAGACAGCTTCCCGGGAACACACACAGCCGCCGCCCCCAAGTACTTCACAGGTCTTTTAAAGACCATTCACTTGTTAATGAGGCTTTGTTGTATTTCACCTCTTCTTAGCGCCCCCGCATCTCCACTCAATCAGAGTGGAGATGCAGGGGCGCTAAGAAGAGGCGAAATACAACAAAGCCTCATTATCAAGTGAATGGTCTTTAAAAGAATCGCCCGGCCCCCATAGCTCCGTGCTGCTGCAACCTGCGATATAAAAAAACACAAGTATGATGTCTGCAAGGTCTGCGGGCCGCCAAGGAAGGCTTGCCAGGCCGCTGGCGGCCCACGGGCCGTACTATGAGTAACCGTGACCTAGAGGATCCACCAGAACCTGATCGTACTGTAGAAGCTGAAATAAGAAATAAGAAATGATTCCACACATACGACTCTCAGTCAGCACATAAGATAACAGTGTTTATTGGAGACCAACAAACAGATTAACGTGCAGCACGGAGACATCAGCAAAGTCACTGAATGTCCAAAGAGTTGACGTGCCTGACAGCTTATATAGGTCCAACCCGCAGAGGATGTAGCATCATAACATACGTGGCACAAATTAAGCATAGTTCATTTGACCAATTAACAAGGGCCTAAACAGTTATATACCATTTAAGGTCCAATATGTACTGTTGCCGACCACGTGACCCAAGTGGGCAGCTTCTGGGACTTTCCACTGTAATGTAAGATATAAGTCTGATGCTTTTCCAGTTAATAGTTGCAACATAATAGTAATGACCAAAAACATATTGAGAAATGGGATATGCTGAAATGTACTTGCCTAAGCGAGCATCTTCCCTTGCCACGTATCTTGTTTTCGAGCAAGCCTTGCGTTACTAAAGCTGTTTCTCTGAAGCAGAAAAGGTGCCAGTGGGCAGTGTTTATTATGTCAATTTAACAGGGCCTAGAAGCTTACTGCATTTGGTATCATACAGAAAATGGCTTCTACATTGCCCCATCTGATACCAAATCACTATTTTCCTAACCCCTCACCTCCATCTCCTCTCCTTCATCATCATTATTGGTATGGTGTTCATGAGGTCCATGCCATTTGTTATGGGGCATATAACGTGCACAGCAGGACACAAAGGCTGTGCAGCATGCTGGGCAAACCTGGACCATCACACAGAGTGTAATTAAAACCGCTATTATTACAATACCCACTTCCAATATCCATGATCCCCAGCCTGCTAGCCATACCATTGTCTTCCCACATGCTCCCGGTATGTATGCCGTGTGCTTCGTCCCTAATGTCTGTAATCTTGTGTATTGCATCATCTATATTGCGGCTGTTGTCAGGTATATACGAAAAGCACACTTGCTTGATGACGTGGCAGACTCCTCCCTCTTTGGCCAGAATTATGTCTAACGCAACTCTGTTTTGCATCACTACGGCCCTCATGGCTGTAAGTTCTTCAGTAACATTTCCCATCCCTGCAGCTGTTGAGTCAGCTAAGTCCTCAATCATTCTTGCTCACTGATGTATTCTCTGTGTGGTGTAGAGAACTCCTGCCCCAGGGACCATCATCCCAAAACCTGTCATCATGTCTGCCCATCCTGGCGTCCTCCTTACTCCCCTTGGCTGTTGGCCTTGGTGCGTAATCTGTACTATGTCGGAAAAATGTGTCATTTGTGGTATGATGGAGGCAAGATAACAGCTGCCATACCATCCTGGTGGCAGGTAGAAGTATGCCCACTGGCCGCATACAAAAAATAACCCCTTATATCCTACTAGTCCAGGTGAGGATCTTTCATTTTTGTTCCTGATCCGTGACAGCCTTGTTATGTGTGTGCAGTTACTCTTGCCAACGAAAATTTGTTCCACGTTTGTTTCCTCCTTAATTCCCTTTATTCTGTTTATCCTGTCTTCACAATCTAGCCGTCCCTTGTTCCCTTGCACCATTTCTGCTATAGTGCATCCAAATGAGATGCAATCTTTCCAGGCGTCTTTCTGCAGTAACTTTTGTATTGAGCAGCTTTTCCCTCTTGGGGCAACTTAGGTATTCTTTTTGGCAGTACCACCTTGTTATTCTGAATACAGGAAGGGGCAGATGGAAGTTGTTCTATTTTAAATCTGGGTACCTTCAACTCTCCTTCCTTCTTCGTCCCCAAGTTGTTCCACCCTGCTCTTCCTTTCTATCCTTCATTCCTAGAAGATTTATCAAATGTGTCTAACATTTCCTTATCCCTTATTGCTGGTTGCATATTCATACAAGGCGTTCTCTTTCTCCCAGGTGCTTCCCCACCCTTGTTTGTTGCATTTCTGCTACTTGCTGGTGGCGCAACTGACACTGACATGTTATGTTGGTTGAGGAGCAAATCTCGCATTAATATGCACCCCACATATTTGGAAACTGGCAGCACATTGTAGCTCATGCTGTTCTCTGTGTCTGTTGGCAAGTGTGTGCAGACATAACATCCAGATATATTCATTATGCGTACATACATTTTGAGCATTTCAACATATTGGTTTCCATTATACTCGTCCCACAGTTCCCTTTCCCCTCCTTCTTTGATGTCAATTTTTCCCAAAATATCTTCATTTTCAAACTGTATTTGTCTTTCATCATTAGTTACATTTTGGTCTCCCTCATCCCCCTGCCGACCATTGATGAACGGTATTTCAACGTCATTTGCAAATATTATTACCAGCGCAGTCACTATTATCCCTGGTACTGGTGTCAATATCGCTGCTATCACTGAAGGCCATATTCTCTCCGTTTTTTTCATTCTTGGCATTGTTCCTTGCTTTCCACTTGTTTAGTTACTGTCTCTGATAAGACCAGATCCTATGTCTTCTATTGCATAAATAACGCAATCCAAAATGTCAAGGCGTATGTCTGCAATATCTTGTGCCGTTGTTTGCAGTCCAAAAGTGGCGAAGGAAATGTCTTGCAAGATCAGGTCTCTCAACCCACTCAATAGCGGAGGATTTGGCACAGTCAGTTCCAGCACACCATTTGAGTCTATTCCAGGACACAACAGCCTTATATGAATTATTAGTTGTAACTCTTCTACTCTCACCTGTATAGACCTAAGCCTTCCAGATCTGTTTGCTGGCATTGGTCGTAGATGTGGTCTACTTAGGTGTTGGCATACCCTTAACCAAGCGTTCAATTTAGTTCTTTGATGTTCCCAAGTTTGGTCTTCGATATTTAACTAGCGGCCTCTGCACCACCTAGGGGTCTATTGGTGCAGACACCAGTCAACCATTTAGAAGAAAACGTTGGTGCCTTGATGGTGTACCGTCAGAGGTTACTAGCACATGACAGTTGGCACTTCCTTGGAAAGTAGCTGGTACAGACGTCTTTGGAGTGATGATACCCAGAGGCCTGGGCTTGTTGTGCGCAGTAGGTTACTGCCTCTGGTGTCTTCTGTTTTCTGTTGGAGGCCTAGCCTGCCCCGAGCAGGTGTCTGCCTCTTATTTTGCGTTGGTCTTGTCTTGTGTGGTGGATCGAAGGTTGTACCTGCGCGGTGCCTCAGATGTCGCTGGTGGTGCCGGTAGAGCTGGTTCTCTGCTGTCTGGTCCGTCTGCTTTCTTGGTGTGGGAGCTGTGGATCCAGGAGGTCAGCCCTTGGCACTTGACTGCTGTTGCTGTGCTGAGGATGATCTGGTGAGGTCCCTTCCACCTTGGCTGGAGGCAGTGCCGTCGGGTGTGGGCCTTTACCCAGATCCAGTCACCAGGCTGCAGGTCATGTGGCGGTGGAGTTGTTGCCTCTGGAAGAGCCTACAGAACCTGGCGGTGAAGATAAAGTAAAGTCTCTGTTAATTTCTTGCAATAACATAAAAGAAGATCATCTGTAACTGATAGTGGGGCCGTGGACATATGGCCTGCAATGTTCATGGGGCGGCCAAACATTATCTCATGGGGGCTGAGTTTGGTGACTCTATCTGGTGTGCTCCTCATTGCTAGCAGGGCTAGTGGTAGTGCATCTACCCATGAAAGTTCAGTTGATGCACAAATTTTTCCAATCTTATTCTTCAACACCCCATTCTTCCTCTCCACCGCGCCCGCTGCGGGGGGGGGGGTGATAGGCGCAGTGTAGTATCTGTGTGACCCCAAGTCCCTTACATATTCCCCCTATGACATGGGAAATGAACGCTGGCCCATTGTCGGAGCTCAGAAGGGCTGGTATTCCAAAGCGTGGGATAAGTTCCTGTAGGAGGCATTTGGCAACCATATGTGCATCACAGTTCTTTGTTGGGTATGCTTCGGTCCACTTACTGAACATGCACACAATTACCAACACATGTTTGTACTTGTGGGAGGGGGGCATGTCAATGAAGTATATCTGGAGGCTTTCAAATGGTCCGTGGGAAGGAGGGAAGTGGCCAGGTGCAGTTTGTGTACCTTTCCCAGTATTGTACTGTGCGCAAACGGTGCACTGCCTGCAAAGTCTTTCTGCTATTTGGCGAAACTTGCAGCTGTACCAGCATTGGGCAAATAGTCTGATCATGCCGTCCCTGCTAATATGTGAGGGGCCGTGAAAGAGGCGTGCCATGGAGGGGAGCATGGATGAAGGTAGGCATATTTTTCCATTTGGCCCTGTCCATAATCCCTCCTTTGTTTGCACACACCCACCCTTTACCCACTCTTCCTTTTCTTCTTTCTCCACTTTGCTCTGAATGTGTATGGAGTCAAAGTGTAAGGAATCATTGGTAGCCTCTGTGTTATTGCTGGTGCTTATCATCTGTGTCATAGCTAGCTGACAGCCTGTCAGTGCTATTCTCCTTGCTTCCCCATCAATGAATGTGTTTCCTTTCGACACATAGTCTTTTGCTGAAGTGTGTGCTGCACATTTGATGATAGCCACCTTTGAAGGTAGTAGCAGGGCATGGAGGAGGTCACTTATCAATTGGGCGTGTTGTATTTGTTGGCCTGCTAATGTGAGGAATCCCCGCATTGACCACAGCTGGCCAAAGTCATGGACCACTCTGAAGGCATATTGGCTGTCTGTATATATATTTGCTCTTTTTTCTTTAGCCAATGTACATGCCCTCCTTAGTGCCACGAGTTCAGCTGCCTGTGCGCTCTTGGCATTTACTAGCCTTCCTCCTTCCAGTAGTTTATTAGCTGTGCCTACTGCATAGGAGGCCTGCAAAGTTCCTTTGTCATCCCGAAGACATGACCCATCTACAAACAAGTCCCCTTGAGCATCGGGAAGTGGTGTGTCTCTCAAGTCTGGGCGCACCTTCGTGTGGCTGTCAATGGCTAATACACAATCGTGAAAGGCATCATCTGATTCTAGATCGTCCCACTCATGCTCTGTTGGCAAAAGGCATGCTGGGTTCAAAGTGGTGCACCTCCTGATGATAATGTGTGGTGCTAGCAGTATCAGTTCATACCTAGTAAGTCGTGCATTTGTTAGGTGCGGAGTCTTTGTGGACGTGAGTAGTGTGGCCACCGCATGGGGAACGTGCAACATCATGGTGTGTGCCAGCACTATGCTCTCTGACTGTTCTACTGCTAGTGCTGCTGCAGCCACAGCTCGGAGGCAAAGCGGGAGGGCAGAGGCAACTGGGTCTAGTGTGGCTAAGTAGTATGCCACTGGGCGGTAGTAAGATCCGTGCTTTTGACTCAGTAACCCCAGTGAGCAACCTCCCTTCTCGTGGCAGAACAGGTGGAAATCTTTGCTGTAATCTGGGAGGCCTAGGGCTGGTGCTCCACTCAGTTCACTTTTGAGTCTGTTGAATGCCTTGTCACAATCCGGTGGCCAAGGTACCACGTCTGGGACCTCTTTGTGTGTCAGTGCTTGTAATGGCTTTGCAATGAGGGAGAAACGTGAGATCCAGTGACAACAGTATCCCGCCACCCCCAGAAATGCCAGAACATCTTTTTGTGTGCGTGGTCGGGGAAAGTGGGTAATTGTTGATATCCTGTCAGGTAATAATCTCCTTGTCCCTTCGGACACTTCATGGCCTAGATACCTCACAGCAGTGAGGCAGAACTGTAATTTCTTTGGGGAAACCTTGTAACCTTTCATTGCTAGATGGCACAGGACGGCAATGGGGTCCTGTATGCAAGCCTCCTTTGAAGGTGGGGCCAGTAGTAAGTCATCTATGTACTGGACAAGAGTTGAGCCGCCCCTCAGCACTAGGGAGTCTAGATCTGTCTTCAGTGCATTCGTAAAGATGGAGGGTGATTCTGTAAAACCTTGGGGAAGCCTGCACCATGTGAAACGTTTAGATCTGAAACAGAACGAGAAATATGATTGGCTGTCAGGGTGCAGGTGAATGGTAAAGAAGGCGGAGCTCAAATCCAGTACTGTGAAGTGTGTCGCTGTTACTGGGATATTAGACAATATTGTTGCTGGGTTTGGAACTACTGGGAAGGAAGGTATCACTATTTTGTTCAATTCACTCAGGTCTTGTGTAAAACGGTATACAGGGGCCCCATTCGGGCCCTTGGATGCTTTCTTTAGAGGGAGTATGGGCGTGTTGCATTGGCTAGAGCGTATCTCTCTTATTATTCCCTGCTTCAGGAGGTCCTGTATCACTGGTGCTATGCCCTCCTCCCCTTCCTTTGAAATTTTGTACTGTGGTACTCTCGGGAGGGGGGCTCCTGGCTTCAATGTAACCTGTACTGGTGGGTAATTCAACACTTGCCCTACCATTTGCACTGGTAGCCCAGACTTGGGGTGGCACACTGTCACGCAGCTCTGAGGGTATGACGGGGTCAGTGCAGGTCATGAAGGCTTGTAGCATCAGACCATTAGGTCTGCTTTCCAGAAAGACCCCTGTTGGTGAGCAGTGTATGGTGCATTGCATCTTACAAAGCAAGTCCCTCCCTAGCAAGTTCACTGGGCAGAATCTGCTGAGAATACACTGATGATTGACAGTTACTGTGCCTACCCTTAATTGCAATGGCTGTGTTAGATATTCATCTATAGGTTGTCCTGTCATTCCGACTGCAGTAATCTCTGTTCCCGAAAGTGGTGCCTCCGGCGTCACTGACGCCTTTAGCATTGATCTTTGAGCTCCTGTGTCTATCAGGAAGGTCACAATTTTGCCCAAAACTGTCCCTTCTACATATGGACCTGATTGATCCACTGCTATGGCTGGAGCTATTAGGCAGTCTCCCACTTTCGGGCACCCCTAGAATAGATTTTGGGGTGGCGGTGGGAAGCTATTGTCCTGCGGTCCCCACCCGTCCCTCCCAGCCCAGTCTTGCCGTGTTGGAGGCATGTCGTTGGACATGTAGCCCTGCTGTTCATTGTTTCTATACTCTGTGCGCTGGGCATTATGCTGGTATTGTTGTTCGTACTGTCCCCTATTCTGTGTGGGCCTGCCTTCCACATTTTTCTTTTTTAATATGGGGCAGTCTGCTTTCCAGTGACTCGGGTCCTTACAGTAGAAGCAAGCTGTACCTGGTGGCGGTAGGGAAGCTGGCCGGTGATTCTGTGGTCTACCCGTACCCTTTCCCCTACCTCGGCCCCTCTCTCTTCCTTGCCGGCTTGTGTAGGACTTTTCCTGCGCTACCATCAGTCTGACCTTTTCCTTCTTTATTTTCACTGCTTCCATTGTTTGTTCATTGGACTGATAGTCAGAGCAGTACCTTGTTGCTGCCAGCACCTTTTCTATGGGCTCTTGCTGCCAGCAAACAAAAGAGGTTTGTAGGTGTGTTTTAATAGGCGGTTTCAGGCCTTGGACAAAAGTGGTGACAAAGGCTGGCATGGCTTCTCCCATTGGATTTTTTAACCCACTGTTCTGCTGATAGACTTGTAGCAGGCGGTCAAAGTACGAGTTCACACTCTCATCCTTTTCTTGTTTAGTATGTGTGATCTTGGTCCAGTCTACCTTTTCTTCTGGTATTTTGTCTTTTAAGTATTTCACTACTTCTTTGTACTTTTTATCTACTTCATCTCCTGGTGCTCCTCCCTTCCCCCTTCCTGGCTCCCCTTTTGGCCACTCCACTTTCCTTTTTCAATCTTCCCACAGATCCTTTGGAACTATTATATTAAATAAGGTGTCAAAATCTCGCCACAGCAGTCCTCCCAAAACCGCCATTCTGTCTAGCTCAGTGTACCATTTCCTTGGCTCATCTCTGAGCTTGGCAAAGTCCTTCATAAAACACATAATGTCTTGTCTAGACCAAGGGGCATGGACATATGCTAATTCGTTATCTGTACTACCTGGTATTTCTCTAAGGGGCATTATGAGTGCTAGTGTGGCAGCTGTTGATGGCGCTGGTGTTCCTGTGCGAGGGGTAAGGGTCTGAACTACTTCCAACACTGCAAATGTGTGCACCAGCTGCTTCCACTGTTGCAGTTTGTCCACCGCATATTGTAGTCTAGTTTTCAGGTCTTCCTCTTTGTATGTTTGCAGGTCTGAGTCTGTGAAACTGAACCTTGCTATATCCCAATTATACTGTGCAGGTAGTGGTGGGACTACACCTGTAGTATCTGGGCTCGTGGCCTTTTCTCTCTGTATATATGCATTATGGGCTTGTGCGCCTTTGTCAATTAACTGTGCGCGTGGTAGGGACAGCACTTTTTCTAGGTACAGTCTGTTGTGTTGTTGTGTGAGGGCATCTACAGTTAGTTTTCCTTCCACCATCTGTTGCAGTAAATCCTGGCATTTTGCTGTGTCTGATTTCAATATCCTCTTTTGTGTTAAGGGTGAGCTGTGTGGATGTAGAATAGTATTATTTATTTTACCTAAACTGTCACGCCTAGCCAGTGGTGCAGACTGTTGAGGGCCTACTACTGCCTGTTCTAGCGATTCGATGTCATGCACTGTTTGCAATATGTATGTACAAACTTCCCAAACCAGGCACTGCCATTGTGTTAATGACCTAGAGTCATCTGCTGATGTGTCCTCGAATTGTTGTAGCCATTTGTGGTCTATTAGTCTTGGTTGTGTTACGTCTCCCTGTGTACATTGAGCCTGCAGCTGTCTTTTCTTATCACTATATTTTCTAGCAGCGTGGACTGCCTCCGTCCTCATTAGCTGCAGAACAGCAATGTCTTGGACGGTGTCCAAGTCTATTTTGGTAGCGTCTTCATTGATAAGTTTGCGTGTTAAGGCTACAGCGTCTGTCTTCTGTTGCTGAGTTAACTCAGAGGATTCGTCTGTGGGAGCAAAGTGTGAGACTGTGGTGGATCTTATCCGCCCTATTAGCAGGTCTTCTAGTACTGCGTCATCGTCCCCCTTATCTTCCTTTTCTCCCTGTTTTTCTTTCACCACCGGTATGCATGGGTATACACCTACAATATCCATTTGCACTTTTCTCCAATCCTCATTTATTTTCTGCTTACTTATATCATTTAGCACCCTATTCTTGACCTCTACTAATTCTTTGTGGACTTTCGATTTTACATCATTAGTTGCGCGTTTGTCACGCAGTACCAGGACCCAGCTATAGTAACACTCCCATTCTATTGGTCTTATCTTTTTTCCTTTTAATTTCAACATTTGTCTCAAATATGACAACTTTTTTATGTCGTACATTCCCTGACACGAGAACTGCAAGTCCTGTCTCCTAGCTGTCAGATCATGCCATTTATGTATAAATAGTATGGAGTGGAGTCCTTGGCTTAGGGCCACATTGTATGCCGGAGAGTCTTTAGGGGGGGCCGGCTGACTGCTGTCTAAATTATTTTTGCAGAGTGTGTTTCCCATTGTGAGAGATGAGTGTGGAGTGTCTAAAGCGCAAGCGCTAACCTGTCTTGTAATGCAGGGACAGTTCAGACACACCAGACAGATGGGTGGGGTCTCGTGCTATACTATGAACAGACACCACAGTGGGTAAACAAACGCGATCATGCGCTTCTCAGCCACTCTCCAGCTGTTGTGATAGCAGAGGGAGCCATTCGTCAGGCAAACAGACAGGTCAGTTGATTCAAGTTCACCCAAGTGTTCATAAGTGAGAATGATAGAGATTTCTGGGTGCTAATGACTGGCGTCCCATGAACTGAAGGAAAGGTGACAGAAAAGTATTTTAAAAGAAAGATTAGTAATTCCGTCTCCTTGCAATCTTCCGTTATCCCATAATCGGGCGGAAGGAGCGGCTAGACAGAATTGGAATCACTCAGGCAATCAAATAAACAGTGCAGGATGGTGAACTCTACATTCAGTGCAGACAGACACATAAAACATAAAACAAATTCTGGCAACCCTGCGCGCAGCGCTGTCAGAGAGTCTGTGTACTGTAACTACGTGAAGTGCTATTACACTAATCCCAGAAGAGTAAGGGGAAAAAAAAAATAGGAACAATATTATTATGTCAACAGACGCAAGAAGTCAATCACTCTGTTTAATATAAATGGACGATGACATAAAGGACATTTGATATGGTGGCAGTAGATATTGGAAGGGAGCTTATTATACTGTCAGACAGTTTAGCAGCGTCAAATGTCAGTCATGTAGCGTCGCAATACCCAAAGAAGAAATTCTGTCTGACAGATACTAACAATACTCTACAACCCTAATTAAACTTTGCCGCAATATATGAGAGGCCTATACAATACAACACTAGAAAAATGCAAGGAACCCTTACAATAACAGACAACAGGACCACTGATACTCCCTCCTCTCTGTGCCTAGGAAACCCCCTAGGCACAGCTGGAGACCACCTCTGGTGTCCAGCAGAAGGCAGCGCCCCACTGGGTACCCGGGTCCAGTGGTGCTGAGATGAGTCAGCTGGACTCAGACCTGAGTTCAGGGACCCTAAGAACTGGCGCCCTAAGAAACCGTTGCAACCACAAGAGGAGCAGCCCACTGACCACAGCCTCCACGATATCGTTCCAGCACAAATAGGATGTGCAATGACAGGGGTGCAATTACCGCCACCACCTGAACCTGGGGAGCAAAACTGCCACAGCTCTAAAACGAGGGGCTACCTGCTACAACCCAACCTGGAGTATACAAAACCCCCAAACAAGACTTACCGGCGTCTGTTGAGTCAAAGCGTACCGACCTCTGCTCCAGTCAATAGGAAAGATCCGTGAAGGTCCTCCACCCCCATCGTCCGGGGACTCTTTGCTAGCAAGACAGGGGGGTGCAGTAGGTCGCCCTCCTTGGTACGCCCTCAGCCAGGTGCTGCCTGGCACCAGGGAGTCACTGCGTGCAGGGAACTCGCAGAAGGACGCCGTCACCGGCCAGGTGGGGAGGGTATCCGGACCAGGAACTGAATGGTAGAGCAAAATTGCACATGTAGAGAATTCTGGCAGAGAGCAGCAGCAATGTCAGAGATCAAGAGCCACGCACGGAACCAGAAGAGAAAGCCTGTCGGCACCGGTTAACGAGTGCAGACGTTAGGCAGGAGCTCAGTCTTTATCCGAATGATGACAGACCGCAAAATAAATCACGAGAACCACGAAAAGGACACAGAAGAATGTGATAAGTGCAGCCGTAATGATAGCCATTGGTATGTCCCACAAGTCAGGGAAACAGACCTTATATACGTCACCAGGGCACAGGCAAACTACCCTCGACATGAGAGGAGGAAAGGCAGATGGCGAGGGAGAGCGCAGAGCGCAGAGCGACGGAGGGTCGTTAGCAGGGGACCCTACAGATGTGCTGAGTGAGAGAGAGAAACGGAAGCAGGAGCCAGAGGCAAAGCGAAGTCAACTTACGGGCAGACAGTCCCCCAGCATTCCAAGGGAGGTGGAGGAGAGAGAAAGACAAATGTAAAAGTTATCGAACCTCAGGTCTCCAAACCCCTGATGGAAGCTGGAGTCCAGCAGCCAGTCTGTGAAATCGTCAGTGGTCTGGAAGCTGCATTCTCCACCAAATGTAGAAGCTGAAATAAGAAATAAGAAATGATTCCACACATACGACTCTCAGTCAGTACATAAGATAACAGCGTTTATTGGAGACCAACAAACAGATTCACGTGCAGCATGGAGACATCAGCAAAGTCACTGAATGTCCAAAGAGTTGACGTGCCTGACAGCTTATATAGGTCCAACCCGCAGAGGATGTAGCATCATAACATACGTGGCACAAATTAAGCATAGTTCATTTGACCAATTAACAAGGGCCTAAACAGTTATATACCATTTAAGGTCCGATATGTACTGTTGCCGACCACGTGACCCAAGTGGGCAGCTTCTGGGACTTTCCACTGTAATGTAAGATATAAGTCTGGTGCTTTTCCAGTTAATAGTTGCAACATAATAGTAATGACCAAAAACATATTGAGAAATGGGATATGCTGAAATGTACGTGCCTAAGCGAGCATCTTCCCTTGCCACGTATCTTGTTTTCGAGCAAGCCTTGCGTTGCTAAAGCTGTTTCTCTGAAGCAGAAAAGGTGCCAGTGTGCAGTGTTTATTATGTCAACTTAACAGGGCCTAGAAGCTTACTGCATTTGGTATCATACAGAAAATGGCTTCTACAGTACGATGGAAGGCGTACTGGGGCATCCCAAGCCAGCTCTAGGAGTAGGTACTCTGCTGTCACCGAGATCTGATGGTGGAGGCAGTACTGCCAAAAGTCTCTCTCCAGCTCTGCCAGGGCTCTGGATTGGGTACAGCCCATCCAGCTGATGTACTGTTCCGCTGACGTGTTGTCCATCCGTAGGAGTACACAGCATGAAACTCTGTCCCTCATCAGGGACCGAATGGCAAAAGAGCCCGCCAGAAGCTCTAGGCAGTTGATATGGAGTGACAGCTCCTCCTATGTCCATCTGCCTCCCATGGTGATTGACCCACACCTGGCGCCCTAGCCCAGGCGACTGGTATCCAACTGTATCACTAGGTCCGGCTGAGAGCCAAAGATCGCCCGACCATTCCACGCCTCCATGTGATCGATCCACCACTGGAGTTCCATCCTGGCTTCCTGCGTCAGAGCCACGAGCTCGAAGCAGGTGAGACCCCTCCGGAGGTGGGAAGCTTTCAGTCTCTGCAATGCTCTGTAGTACAGCGGTCCTGGAAAGATGGCGTGTATCGATGGTGATAACAAGCCAACAGTCCTGGCCAACTGCCGTAGAGATATCCTGTCCTGTCTTAGGACCTTCCTCAGTTCCTTCTTGAGCTTGGCGATTTTCTGTTCCGGTAGATTCAGGGTCGCCGTCGTGGTGTCGATTTGGAAGCCCAGGAATAACATGCTCTGCTGCGGGACCATGTCCAATTTCTACTGGTTGATGATGAACACCAAACTCTAAAGCAGAGATATGGTGGTATTCAGATGGGAAATCAGACGGTCTCGGTACTGATCCATCAGCAGGATGTAGTCCAAATAGTTAATCAATCTGATGCCCAGGGTACGTAGATGCTCCGCCACCGGCTTGAGGAGCTTGGTAAAGCACCAGGGTGCTGATGATAGGCCGAAAGGCAGGGTCTGAAACTCGAAGACCCGCCCCTCCTCTCGGATTGGAGAAACCTGCAGTGGAGGGGAAGATGGGGACAGATAGGTAGGCGTCCTTGAGGCCGAGATGCACCAACCAGTCGTCCTGCTGCAACAGATCCCAGAGGAGGTCAATCTCCTCCATCTTGAAGTGGCGATAAATCTGCCACTTGTTGAAAGACCTGAGATAGATGACTGGGCGGAATCCCTTTTACTTTTCCTCCACCAAGAGCAGATTGCTTAAAAAACCCCTGGGGCGCAGCTCTGAGTGACAAACTGCCCCTTTTGTCAAATGGTCCTTGACCTCCCGATCACCCAGGGATTCGTCCTGAGAGGAAAAGACCAGTGGACGGGGTCTGACTGTTTGCACCGGAGTTCCGTAAAACTCTATGTGAAACCCCTTTACCGTCTCCAGAACCCAAGGGTCTGAGGAGATCCCTGCCCATTTGCGAGCAAACATGCTTATTCTCCCTCCTAAATGAAGAGGATTTAAAAGACTGGTGCTTACCACTATATCCGCTGGAGTTGTTGTGGGCTTCTCCGCGACCACGGTTGTTCTTGGCTTTGCCGCCACGGGAGGGGTACAATGTCCCTGCCAGCCATCCTGCCAGCCATTGTTTCTTTTTACCTGGGCTCTGTTAAGGCCTTGGTAGGACTGGCGGCAGGAAGAGCGACACTTGCCTCTTTCGGCCCTGCCAAAACCCTTTCCAAGGAAGATTTTCTTCATAGACGCCTGCGCCTTGTCAAGAGCTGAGAACGTCAACACAAACTTTCCCAGCTCCTCGACGCAGGGATCGCTGAAGAGAGAGCCCTGGGCTAATGGGCCTGCTTCTGAGGAAGAGAGCTCCCCTAACTTAGGATCTATCTTCAGGAGAAGAGAGCAGCGACGTTCTGCGGAGAGGGCGAAGTTTGTGTTGCCCAAAAGACATATCGCCCTCTGCGCCTTCCCCCCCATGTCGGCCGTGGGAAGGGGTTGATCTGACTCCCTGGACCGCTCTGCCAGCTCCATGGTTTTAGTTAGCGGTCCCACCACATCCAGGAGCTTGTCCTGACAGGCACTCCATGATCTATTGATCCCCTTCTTGGGATCCCCCGTGTATTTACTAAAGAAGGTGCACAAGTTTGGATCTATCTCTGGCGTGGCTGTGACCTTGTCGGCCAAAGATGGTCGGGGCATTCTGACCTGAGGCGGGCCCCCACCTCCTTACTAAGTGGTTGTCTGATTTTATTGCTCACATAGTCGGCCACTTTCCTGTCTGGGACCCATTCCGCAGAGCGCGGTCTGAAAATACCTTCAGGGTCAAACATGTCAGGAGGGGCATCCTCCCATCACCAGTATCGGAGTAGGATGACTGTGGGACCCAAAACCTGCCCGAATCCTGAGTTCCATCCGAAGAGCCCTCATCGTCCTCCAAATCACCCTCCCCCATGTTGAGGAACCCCTCTTTGGGGTCAAAATCTGTGGCGACCTCGTTGCTGGTAAACCCGGGCGGCTCTTCCTCCCGGTAGGGTGCTTCCTTAAGTGTTTGCTCACTCTTATGAAAGGCTTCAGTCAGCCGACTTAAGCCTTCAAGGTGTCCCGCGTTACACTTACTGGCCTTACATGGGCAAGACGCAGTCACCCCACTAGGCCCAGCCCCCCGTCTCCGAGTATCTCCGTGCCCTTGAAGACCTGGGCAGACAACTTATCAATGCTTTCCTGCAGGAAGGCCAACGCCTATGCAATGGCCTCAGAAAGGAGCTTGTCCACCCCTACAGGAAGGCGCTGTGGGGAGGGGCTATCCTCCTCAGAGGAATGCGAGGGCGCATATTCATGATCTCTCTGGGACTGCATATCAAATGGAGGGCAGGAGCACTACACCCGTTAGGTATTGTGGGCAGCCCCCTCGCCGGTGCTCCTTTGTATAAAATACTGCTTGGGGCAGTAGCAGAAGTCAAAAGTTCCTAGACTGCCCGGAGCAGAGTGAGGGGCGAAAAGGATATATTGGGTGATGCCCTTCAGTACAACCGCAGCGTGGTGTCAGGCGAGGGATGGGGGAGAAAGACGCACGAGTGAAGAACGCTAACCTTCTCCGAGCGCACACGAACCACCGGAGCGCAGCAAGCAGTTCTGTGGATCGTAAGAGGCGCGCAACAGTGCCACCTAGCCCGCCTGCGCGGGAGTCAGAAATTGACGTGCTCGGGCCAGAGAGCCTGCTGTGAACACTGGAAAGTAAAAGCGCTCACAGCGCTTTTCTCATTTAAGCACAAATCGATTGTAAAATATAAAAGACACTCCAGAAAAGCCCTAAAGTCTAGGAAGAAGGCATGACGGAACTTAACTGACGAGGCAGCAGTGAAGAAAAAGGAAGGACTATGATGCGGATTATAATATATGCAGGGACATCTTAAGGATTTGGGGGGCCCTGGGCCAAACATATTTTGGGGGCCCCTGTTCAGGACACCTTTGAATTTATGATCTAATTTGAGCCCCTGTTTCCCACGCAGTTTCCGCTTCCTCAGCTGCGCTAGCGATCCAGTTTGCGTCATAGGCATTAGCCTATATATTCCCAATGTAAATGGACATGTGCAGCTTACAGGTGTAGGATTCGGGGTTTCCTGCCCTGCTACTACGTTTTTAATACTTTTTAAATTGTATATGTGTGGCTGAATTACTCTGTGCTTTTTAACAATTTCTCCTACCTATGCGCCCTTGCACTTTACTTGATTCTGCTTGCCAACACCTCCTCAGGTGCTCCGATTCGCATTTCGGTTTTCCTCCAGTCCTGGTCCGCTGCTGCTGATACGCTGATTGTGTGGAGCTGGGGCTACTATCGGGCTACTCACTTCCGCCCACGCAGTTTCCACTTCCTCAGCTGTGCTAGCGATCCAGTTTGTATCATAGGCATCAGCCGATATATTCCCGATGCAAACGGATGCGAACAGCTGATAGCTGTAGGATTTAGTGTTTCCTGCCCTGCTACTAGGTTTTTATTACTTTTTAAATTGTATATGTCTGGCTGAATTACTCTGTGCTTTTTAATAATTTCTCCTCCCTATGCGCACTTGCACTTTACTTGATTCTGCTTGCCTACACCTCCTTAGCTGCTCCGATTCGCATCTCGCTTGTCCTCCAGTCCTGGTCCGCCGCGGCTGATACGCCGATTGTGCGGAGGGCTGGGGCTACTATCGAGCTCCTCACTTATGCCTATGCAGTTTCCGCTTCCTCAGCTGCGTTGGCGATCCAGTTTGCATCATAGGCATTAGCCTATATTTTCCCGATGCAAACGGACGCGCTAAGTGGACGTGCACAGCGGGCGCGCCGCTGGTGCCGAAGGTAAGCCTGTCTGCGCCTGGAGGCGTTCGGCGCCGGCCATGCTGCCCAGTTCCCCTCCGGTGAGTTTCTTCCACTATATTGCAATAGGGAAAAACTGCTTAGCCTTAGGCGGCTACCATTATGTCACTGTACAGCCGCTGATCCGAGGTTGGAGGTAGACTTTCGATGCAATAAGTGCAACTGGACTCTCCTCCAGCCCAGGAAACTCGCACCCAATATCCTCCCACGCAACAATAAGTGTAAAAACAATAAGAAAACAGAGGACTTAAAGGCCACCCTTTTAAATTGTCGCTCTATACAAAAGCATGAACCATACATTTATGGCCTACTTTTAGACTAACAGTCTGATCTTTTATTTCTCACAGAGACCTGGCTGTCTGAAGCCTCCAACCCTACTATCACCTCGGCCATCCCTACGGGTTATAACATTCTTAGGAGGGACCGATCGAATGGGAAGGAGGGAGGTGTTGCCATAATTTACAATAAAAAACTAGACTGCTTAGCCTTATCCCCCCATCATGGCATAGCTGGATTTCTGATTTACAGACCTCCCAGTGCTGTTGGAAATGTTATTACTACGCTTAATATAGCCACCACCTCCCTGTCCTTAAAATACAACAACTGCCTCACTCTGGGATATTTCAATATACATATGGACAATGGAAAAGACCCTCAAACAATTTCCTTGTTGGAGGCGCTGCAGGCCTGCAAGATGTTTCCATCTGTTTCTTTGGCCACCCATGAGAAGGGCCATACCCTAGACCAAATCGTTCACAACTTTGACATATCAGTAAGCCTACCTCTTCCCATTACCTGGTCTAACCACCTCCTATTAAAATTCGTCATTCCCAACTCTGCCACAGCCCCTTGAGCTAACACAGGGCAGAGGGTCTCTAATTACAGGACGTTCCATAAAATATCCATCCCGATGTTAGCAGACGCCCTCGGTCGTTCCTCACCAGAGCGGTCTGGCTGCCCCGAATCGGACGCCCTCTCAATAGAGTCATGTTTCCGAACCAACATTGATGCAGTGGTACTGGTTGTTTGCTGCTCCTCAAAGAGGTCAGCCCCACCAGCTCCATGGTTTAACGATTCCCTTAGATCTCGCAACAGAAATTGTGGAACAATTGAACGGAAATGGCGAAAATCCTATCTACCTGAGGACAGGAAGGTGTATAAAGACACTTTAAAAGCTCATTACATTCTCATGAAGGCAGCCAAGAAAAACCTCTTTCAAACCAAGATTGAAAATGCCCAAAATAAGAGTACGGAAATCATTAGCATAGTTAAATCCTTTACTGCCCTGAGAGCCGGCACAAAGGAAGGGCCATGCACTGAAGAATGGTCTAAGTAAATAGTTGAATTCTTCCACAAAAAGATCTCCATGATCCAACAAGCCTTCACTAACATCTCAGAGGAAGAACTGACCTTCTACCTTAGTTCTAATAGCAAAGTTCACCTCTTGGATCCTACATCTTTACTAGCTTTCCCTGAGTTTCAGCTTGAAGAGTCACTGACCCCTCTCCAAAGCATTAAGTCTGGCTCTCCTACTGACCCATGTCCAGGGAATATCTTGAACCTATTAGCTCCCACCATAAACCCCACAGTAAACCAACTCTTTAATGCTTCTCTCTCCTCAGGCAACATGCAGAAATTATGGAAGAATGCTAAGAATCTTCAACTGATAAAAAAGGCTAACGCCAAACCGACGGACCCTGCCAACTACAGGCCAATCTCCCTTCTTCCGACCCTCTCCAGAGTACTAGAGAAGCATGTAAACAAGGCCCTCCAAAAACATATTGAAGATGGGAAGCTCCTTCATGAGTCCCAATCCGGTTTTAGGGCTAACTACAGCATGGAGTCCGCTCTGCTGGAAGTGACTGAATTTCTCAAGGGTAAGCTGGACCAGGGAGGCAAGACTGTTCTGATACTGCTCGATACGTCGGCGGCCTTCGATATGGTCCCACATGAGAGGCTCCCGGAGAGACTTGCTAACATCGGTCTGGCGGGACCGCCTTTACAATGGATGTCATCCTTCTTGGCAAATAGATCTCAGGACATCTTGCTCCCCCCTTTCTCATCCCCAGTTCCGGCCATGAATGTAGGTGTCCCTCAGGGCTCCATTCTCAGTCCTACCCTTTTTAATATATATCTATCCCCCTTGCATTTCTGGTAGAGGAAGAGGGCGCCAAAATTGTTTCCTATGCTGATGACACTCAGCTGATTTTTACGTGTGAAAAAGGAACCGACTTTGACGGGGCAATGATTAGGTCTTGCCTCACAAAGGTTTTTAACTGGCTTAAGATCAATCAGCTGAAGTGCAATCCTGACAAAACTGAAGTTGTTTTCTTTGGTAATCCATAAACACCTAACTGGAGCTCTTGGTGGCCAAAAGATCTGCCGACCCCCGCCCGCTGAAAAGGAGGAAGTCAAAAACGTAGGAATTGTCATAGACAAGACACTCTCCATGTGCTTTCAAATTCAAAATCTAAATGGCACTTGCTTTGGCATACTCTGGATGCTAAAAAAAACTCCTGCCACTGTTACCGCTTGAGAGCAGAAAGATCGTGGTGCAGACTCTGGTGACATCAAAGCTTGACTATGTCAACAGCTTGTACCTCTGTCTTCCCAAATCCCTTATCCAGCGCCTACAAGTGGTAAAATACGCGGCGGCCAGAGCCATCCTGACACCTAAACCCAGATCTAGTATGATAAACAAAGTAGGTCGCACACTGCTCGTCATACCAGCAAATAGCCCCATAGAACTCTGGATAATGTAGTAGCAACGGTGAGTACGCCTATGCCACGAGTATGTCACTATAATGCCATCCCTGGACACGTGTTTCGAGGTAATTGCCTCTCGTCAGCAGGGAGCAGGTAGGTGTGTGGGGTGCCAAGTAGACTGCCAAAATATTAAAGGTAAAATACCTCTCACGGCACGCAGATGCGGAACCAAGGCTCGTCAGCCCAAATCGCTCGAGGGAGCTTAAATACATAAACAAAGTAGGTCGCACACTGCTCGTCATACCAGCAAATAGCCCCATAGAACTCTGGATAATGTAGTAGCAACGGTGAGTACGCCTATGCCACGAGTATGTCACTATAATGCCATCCCTGGACACGTGTTTCGAGGTAATTGCCTCTCGTCAGCAGGGAGCAGGTAGGTGTGTGGGGTGCCAAGTAGACTGCCAAAATATTAAAGGTAAAATACCTCTCACGGCGCGCAGATGCGGAACCAAGGCTCGTCAGCCCAAATCGCTCGAGGGAGCTTAAATACATAAACAAAGTAGGTCGCACACTGCTCGTCATACCAGCAAATAGCCCCATAGAACTCTGGATAATGTAGTAGCAACGGTGAGTACGCCTATGCCACGAGTATGTCACTATAATGCCAACCCTGGACACGTGTTTCGAGGTAATTGCCTCTCGTCAGCAGGGAGCAGGTAGGTGTGTGGGGTGCCAAGTAGACTGCCAAAATGTTAAAGGTAAAATACCTCTCACGGCGCGCAGATGCGGAACCAAGGCTCGTCAGCCCAAATCGCTCGAGGGAGCTTAAATACATAAACAAAGTAGGTCGCACACTGCTCGTCATACCAGCAAATAGCCCCATAGAACTCTGGATAATGTAGTAGCAACGGTGAGTACGCCTATGCCACGAGTATGTCACTATAATGCCATCCCTGGACACGTGTTTCGAGGTAATTGCCTCTCGTCAGCAGGGAGCAGGTAGGTGTGTGGGGTGCCAAGTAGACTGCCAAAATATTAAAGGTAAAATACCTCTCACGGCGCGCAGATGCGGAACCAAGGCTCGTCAGCCCAAATCGCTCGAGGGAGCTTAAATACATAAACAAAGTAGGTCGCACACTGCTCGTCATACCAGCAAATAGCCCCATAGAACTCTGGATAATGTAGTAGCAACGGTGAGTACGCCTATGCCACGAGTATGTCACTATAATGCCATCCCTGGACACGTGTTTCGAGGTAATTGCCTCTCGTCAGCAGGGAGCAGGTAGGTGTGTGGGGTGCCAAGTAGACTGCCAAAATATTAAAGGTAAAATACCTCTCACGGCGCGCAGATGCGGAACCAAGGCTCGTCAGCCCAAATCGCTCGAGGGAGCTTAAATACATAAACAAAGTAGGTCGCACACTGCTCGTCATACCAGCAAATAGCCCCATAGAACTCTGGATAATGTAGTAGCAACGGTGAGTACGCCTATGCCACGAGTATGTCACTATAATGCCATCCCTGGACACGTGTTTCGAGGTAATTGCCTCTCGTCAGCAGGGAGCAGGTAGGTGTGTGGGGTGCCAAGTAGACTGCCAAAATATTAAAGGTAAAATACCTCTCACGGCACGCAGATGCGGAACCAAGGCTCGTCAGCCCAAATCGCTCGAGGGAGCTTAAATACATAAACAAAGTAGGTCGCACACTGCTCGTCATACCAGCAAATAGCCCCATAGAACTCTGGATAATGTAGTAGCAACGGTGAGTACGCCTATGCCACAAGTATGTCACTATAATGCCATCCCTGGACACGTGTTTCGAGGTAATTGCCTCTCGTCAGCAGGGAGCAGGTAGGTGTGTGGGGTGCCAAGTAGACTGCCAAAATATTAAAGGTAAAATACCTCTCACGGCGCGCAGATGCGGAACCAAGGCTCGTCAGCCCAAATCGCTCGAGGGAGCTTAAATACATAAACAAAGTAGGTCGCACACTGCTCGTCATACCAGCAAATAGCCCCATAGAACTCTAAATAATGTAGTAGCAACGGTGAATACGCCTATGCCACGAGTATGTCACTATAATGCCATCCCTGGACACGTGTTTCGAGGTAATTGCCTCTCGTCAGCAGGGAGCAGGTAGGTGTGTGGGGTGCCAAGTAGACTGCCAAAATATTAAAGGTAAAATACCTCTCACGGCGCGCAGATGCGGAACCAAGGCTCGTCAGCCCAAATCGCTCGAGGGAGCTTAAATACATAAACAAAGTAGGTCGCACACTGCTCGTCATACCAGCAAATAGCCCCATAGAACTCTGGATAATGTAGTAGCAACGGTGAGTACGCCTATGCCACGAGTATGTCACTATAATGCCATCCCTGGACACGTGTTTCGAGGTAATTGCCTCTCGTCAGCAGGGAGCAGGTAGGTGTGTGGGGTGCCAAGTAGACTGCCAAAATATTAAAGGTAAAATATCTAGTATGACCCCTATTCTTAAGTCTCTCCGCATAAAAGAACGGATCGGCTTCAAAGCGATGACCATCTTCTTTAAAGCTTTCCATGGCTTAGGAGCCGGCTACATAAATAAGCGCATTAATCGCAACACAACAGCTAGACCCCTAAATTCTTCCAATGCCAACCTGGCCATCATGCCTAAAATATGCAGTGCCCGCATTGGAGGCAGATCCCACGGCTTTCTAGGCCCAAAATTGTGGAATTGCCTCCCTGAGTCTCTGAGACTAACCACACACCAACTCTCTTTCATGAAAGAACTTAAAAACCTGGCTTTTTGATAACTGATGGGTATTTTACGCATGTTTTCCTCCCACTGTCATGCGCCAGGACTCTCTAGTCTGAGTAGCTGCGCGCTTTATTAAATACACAATTTCATTTCATTAGGTCCCTGACAGTCCAAAGGAACACTCGTCCAAATTCTAAGCGCCTTATTTATGAGGCTTTGCTTCACTTTTATGCCGCTGGTGCGTCACTTTTTGTGACACACCGGCAGCATAAAAAATGTGCAATGTTACGCCCTATTTACAAAGTGACGCATCTAGGCAGATGCCTGCGCCAGGCATAATGTTTGCAGGGTGGGTGATGCCCCGCAAAATGCCTCGTAGAAGTGGCGCATTGAAATCTATGAGAACTCAGTGCGCCACTTCTAGGACGCCATTGCGTCAATATCTTACACCTGCCACATAGCAGGCGTAAGACTGATGCAGGCCCTTTCACATGGGGCTTGCCCCATGTGAAAGGACACATTGCTGGAGTTGCGTCTATTTTCAGACACACCCCAGCAATGCATCACTTTTGCGCATACAGATTTGTCAGAAATACTGACATATCTGTAACTCCTTGCGACATGATGCGTCATACAGTACATATGACACATCCATCATGTCGCAATGAGGGCGCACTAAGAAGTGACGCATCCCTGTTTTCACACAGCGATGCATCACTTCTCATAAATAAGGCCCTGAATGTGTTTACATCTAATATTCAGGGATAGTTATGTGTGTTTTCAATATTGTAACACAGCAGCAGCTCACCAATATTACTGCAAATAATCTCTGGGACACCCTCCCATTTCTTATATGTTAGGCCTTGTTTTGATCTAAAATAAACGTTTTTTATGTATATTGCATGAAACAAACACAAAATTTCTCTGCAAATTGGCTGTACTAGACTCTCACACATCAGGTACATAAGAAATAAATGAAAGGAAAACAGAATTTAAAACAAACTGTTTAGGAAATATTCAAGGTCATTAGGGCAAAACTCTGGAGAATGGAGCTGACTGTCAGGGGGCTCCCTGAAAGGCTGGGGCCCTGGGCCAGAGCCCACTTTGCCCATGCATTAACACGTCTCTGAATATATGGACTGTTGGTGAACGTGGTTACTCCCGGTGTTCATGGGAGTTTTAGTTTATTAATGTGTGTTTTTTTTACTTTATCTTTGAAAATGCTGTTAAAGAGTGAAGAAAGTAATGCATAATCCTCACCTTCGGTCCTCACATGGAATTCAAATTGTGCAAATATTCGTGACAAGAATTTTCAATTCTATGTCAGGAGCAGAGGCGAGGATTATGCATTACATTCTTCACTCTTTATTAACAGCACGTTCAAAGATAAAGTAAAAGAAACACATCAATGAACTACAACTCCCATGAACACTAGGAGTAACCATGGCCACCAACAGTCCAATCACCTAGCAGCCCGATAGTCCATATAATAATACGAGTGTCGTAGTCCTTCCTCTTTCTACACTGCTGCCCCGTCAGTTAAATCCCTTCCCTCCTCCTGCCTTGGGTAGATAGTTTGAGGATTTGATTGATGGGTTACTAGGTGGCTCTATTTCATGCCTCCAACGCATTTAATCGCACCAAAGAGCAGCTAGGAGCACTCCGGTGGTCGGGTTCGCGCTTGGGGGATTAGAGAGGCCCGCCCTGCTTGTGCCTACTTCCCTCCCAACCCTCGCCTGACACTGCAAAGCGGTAAGAAAGAAGGGCTTAGGACATTCATATATATACCGCATTAACTTCTCACGCATTGCTGTTTCACCGCTTACCTTTCTAATTGGCAATTTGTGGTCTAATTTTTAGAGCACCGTTCGAGGGGGCTGCCTGCCTTAATTTTCGGGGCGTATATTACTGGTGCTCTTACCCTCCTTAATGATGCAGTCCCAGCGTGACCACTATTATGCTCCACCTCTTTCCTCAGAGGAGGTATGGCCCCCTCAACAGCGCATTCCTGCAGGGATGGACAAGCTCCTTTCTAGGGCCATTTCCCAGGCGCTGGCCCCCCTGCAGGAAAGCATTGATAAGCTCTCTGCCCAGGTGTTCAAGGGGGGGGGGCTGGGCCTAGTGGGGTGACCTCGGCTCACCACGTAAGGCTGGTAAGCGTGACGCAGGGTATCTTGAAGGCTTTAGCCGGCTGGCTGAAGTCTTTCAAAAGAATGCACAAACGCTTAAAGAAGCACCCTTCTGGGAGGAAGACATACCCAGTGCTATCAGTGACACGGTCGACACAGATTTCGACCCTGAAGAGGAGTTCCCCGACATGGGGGAGGGTGATTTTGACGAAGAAGAGGGTTCCTCTGACAAGACACAGGACTCGGGCAAGTTTGGCGCCCACAGTCTACCAACTCCGACCCTGGTGAGGAGGACGGCGCCCCTTCTTACATGTTCAACCCTGAAGGTATTTTTAGGCCGCATTTTGCGTAGTGGATCCCTGACAGGAAGGTGGCTGAGTACGTGGGCACCACAATTAGACAGCCTCTCAGCAAGGAGGTCAGAGCCTGCCTCAGGTCAGAATGCCCTAGTCCGTCACTGGCCAACAATGTCACAGCTACCCCTGAGATAGACCCCAATCTGTGCACCTTCTTCAGTAAATACATGAGGGACCCCAAGGAGGGGATCAATAGATCCTGGAGAGCCTGCCAGGACAAGCTCCTGGACGTGGTGGGACCGGTAATGAAAATTATAGTGCTTGCTGAATGGTCAAGGATGTCAGGTCAGCCCTTTCCCATGGACGACGTGGCGGGGTGGGCGCAGAGGACGGTATGCGTCCTAGGCAACGCCAACTGCGCCCTTTCAGCAGAACCTTGTTCCTCTCTCCTCCTGAAAACAATAATTATTCCAAACAAAAGGTTCAGGGTATACAAATCAAAGGAAATATCAGAACACAATAAAAGCATAAATTTATAATCAAAAAGAAAAAGAAAAAGAAAGAAAAAAGAGAAGACCCTAATAGAAAAACATACAAAATGTATTCAATAAAACAGCTCAGTGTGTTAAGCTGGTACATATAACATTAAGAACATATACATGACCAGACAAGTGGCAGACAAGGAGAAAAGTACATAACATGGGAGTGTACACTATTTTTCGTAAAACTCCAGTAGACAAAAGAGTGTGCCCTCCAATAGTTGCGGCCACAATAGCGTCGACGGCGTTTCGACCTTTGGTGTTAATCCATGGTCCTCTTCAGGACGATAAATATACTGAGCAACCTAAACAAGTAATTTCTGTATTAAACAGGTTGGATACCACTGCTATTTTTTATTTCAGCGGTCAAAATATCAGAAGCCACTTGAAGAAATATCAAACCGTCAAGGAGACTACGACAACCTCAATTTGGGGAGCCGATCGTTAACGGTAATGAAATCAGGGAATAGTGGAGCGAACAAATCGTCCTCAACTTCTGTAACGCCCTGAACGTCTCAGGATCGTTTAACAGACACGATAATGAGAACGCAACCACTTGTGAAGGTTTAGTTATTTTAATGAAGGCAAAATTAATACAAGGAATAAACAAAGGTTATAGTCACTGGAATCCTCCAGGCTAAGTACGTTACCAGCCCACAGCACGGATGGTCCTAACCGTCCTCTGCATATACGCCGATCCCGGCGTATGCCAACAGAGGGCAGAAATGAAATGGCCGACAATGCCAATCGGTAGGCTGTGAGGGGCACGAAGAGTGTTGGGGAGAATCGAGGAGTCAGGGAAACACCCAGCCGGGGTCTCTACCTGAAGGGAGCAGCCGCTCAACCTCTTCCTCAGACTGCACCGGGACGCGGAGTCACCTCCTGGTGATGCGTCACCGATACCCCAATCACAAGCAAAGAAGACTGAACCGAGAGCAGCCGCTCGATCGATCCTGTGGACTTCCGAGTCTGTAACGCGGCAAACACCTCCTGGTGTGCGTTACAGCTGGCAGTCCCTGTATCTCTGGTCGGGCTGGGAGTTACGACTCCAACCAGCAAAAGCGCCACTGCGCTTTGACTCAGCCGAGTCAAAAAGCGAAGCTCAATGGTTATCCGGTAGAGCTTCCGGGTCCTTCACAGGTGACGATGGGGCAAGACACGGCCCAGGGAGTAACGACTCGACCTACCTCCGTTCTTGCCTTACTGGAGCACCACTCCGGAACACTGCTTCTTCACTAAGCAGGTACGTCGGTGTAAACACAATATCCGACAGCGTTGTACCTCCCGGTTCCTCCCTTTATAGGGCGTGTTTTCCTTGAGTTATGTAACAGCTCTCCTGTTTACATAAGGGCGTGTTTTCCTTGAGTTATGTAACAGCTCTCCTGTTTACATAACCTCTCAACCGCTAAGCATCCTGGGAGATGTAGTCCGTTTTCGCTGGTTACCGTTTTCCTCCCCTCGCATGACAGGAATTCTTGACAACTTCACCCTATTTGATCCATGCGGGACTTAAACACCGCACGGTATCACATACCAGTGGTAGCAGTTTCAATACCACTGGTATGTGATACTTGTTTAGGATGCTCAGTATATTTATCGTGCTGAAGATGACCATGGATTAACACCAAAGGTCGAAACGCCGTCGACGCTATTGTGGCCGCAACTATTGGAGGACACACTCTTTTGTCTACTGGAGTTTTACGAAAAATAGTGTACACTCCCATGTTATGTACTTTTCTCCTTGTCTGCCACTTGTCTGGTCATGTATATGTTCTTAATGTTATATGTACCAGCTTAACACACTGAGCTGTTTTATTGAATACATTTTGTATGTTTTTCTATTAGGGTCTTCTCTTTTTTCTTTCTTTTTCTTTTTCTTTTTGATTATAAATTTATGCTTTTATTGTGTTCTGATATTTCCTTTGATTTGTATACCCTGAACCTTTTGTTTGGAATAATTATTGAATGCCCCTGGTTCAGGTGGTTTGGGCTGCCCTTGTGGTGGTTAATGATCCTCCTGAAAACAGACCTTAAGTTGGGGGAACTCTCATCATCTGAGGCAGGTCCTGTAGCTCTCTTCGGCGACCCCTTTGTCAAGAAGCTTGGGAAGTTTGTCTCGACGTTCTCAGCTCTTGACAAAGCCCAGGCGTCGATGAAAAAGATCTTCCCTGGAAAGTATTTTGGCAGGGCCGGAAGAGGCAGGGGTCGCTCCTCAGGCTGCCAATCCTATCAAGGCCCTAACAGAGCCCAAGCAAGGCAAAACAATGCCTAGCAGGGCGGCCGACAAGGAACCTTCTACCCCTCACATGGCGGTAAATGAAAAAACAACTGGGGCCGCAGAGGGGCCCACAACAACTCTGGTGGATACAGTGGTCAGCACCAATCTGTTAACACCCCTTTGGTTGGGGGGAGAATGACCTTATTTTTTTGCAAGTGGGCAGAGATCACCTCAGAACTTTGGGTGCTGGAGACAGTAAAGGGGTACCACATAGAGTTCTACAGAACTCCTGGTCAATCGGTCAAACCCCGTCCATTGTTTTTTTTCCTCTCAGGACGAATGCCTCATAGACCTGGAGGTCCAGGACCTTCTGACCAAAGGGGTAACATCCCAGGGAATTCTCAAGCAACCTGTTCTTAGCGGAAAAGAAGGATAAGGGCTTCTGGCCCGTCATCAACCTCAGGTCCTTCAACGAGTGGCTGGTGTACTGCCACTTCAAGATGGAGGGGATCCATCTCCTCAGAGACCTTCTGCGACAGGACGACTGGTTGGTGTGTCTCGATCTCAAAGACGCCTACCTGTCTGTCCCCATTTCCCCCCTCACTGCAGGTTCCTCCAATTCAAGTGGAGGGAGCAGGTCTTCGAATTCCAGACCCTCCCGTTCGGCCTGTCATCAGCACCATGGTGCTTTTCTAAACTCCTCAAACCAGTGGTAAAACACCTACGGACCCTGGGAATCAGGCTTATTATTTACCGAAACGACATCCTGTTGATGGATCAGTCCTGAGTACAACTTATTGCCCACCTGAAAATTACTATAACTCGACTCCAGAGTCTGGGGTTCACCATCAACCAACAGAAGTCGGACCTGCACCCGCAGCAGAGCATGCTATTTTTGGGCTTCAGGATAGATTCCAGGTCGGCGACTCTGAATCTACCGGAGCAGAAGATCATCAAGATCAAGAAGGAGCTGAGGAAGGTTCTCGGGCGGGACAGAATCTCTTTACGTCAGCTGGCCAGGATGTTTGGTTTGTTATCGTCCTCGATACAGGCCATCTTTCCAGGACCGCTGCACTACAGAGCATTGCAGAGACCTCAGGTCTCCGAACCCCTGATGGAAGCTGGAGTCCAGCAGCCATTCTGTGTAATCGTCAGTGGTCTGGAAGCTGCATTCTCCACCAAATATAGAAGCTGAAATAAGAAATAAGAAATGATTCCACACATACGACTCTCAGTCAGCACATAATATAACAGCGTTTATTGGAGACCAACAAACAGATTAACGTGCAGCACGGAGACATCAGCAAAGTCACTGAATGTCCAAAGAGTTGACGTGCCTGACAGCTTATATAGGTCCAACCCGCAGAGGATGTAGCATCATAACATACGTGGCACAAATTAAGCATAGTTCATTTGACCAATTAACAAGGGCCTAAACAGTTATATACCATTTAAGGTCCGATATGTATGGTTGCCGACCACGTGACCCAAGTGAGCAGCTTCTGGGACTTTCCACTGTAATGTAAGATATAAGTCTGGTGCTTTCCCAGTTAATAGTTGCAACATAATAGTAATGACCAAAAACATATTGAGAAATGGGATATGCTGAAATGTACGTGCCTAAGCGAGCATCTTCCCTTGCCACGTATCTTGTTTTCGAGCAAGCCTTGCGTTACTAAAGCTGTTTCTCTGAAGCAGAAAAGGTGCAAGTGTGCAGTGTTTATTATGTCAACTTAACAGGGCCTAGAAGCTTACTGCATTTGGTATCATACAGAAAATGGCTTCTACAGTACGATGGAAGGCGTACTGGGGCATCCCAAGCCAGCTCTAGGAGAGAGGATGATCGATGCTTTTTGGCGCCGGGCCTGCACTGCCACCCGCTGGATGAAGAGAAAGGGAGAGAAGGAGTAGGCCAGAATTGCAGACCAATCCCGAAGGAAGGCATCTACCGCTTCTGCCCCTGGATCCGCTCTCCAGCCGAAGTAATGGGGTTACTGGGCGTTCCATCTGGATGCAAACAGGTCCACCTGGCAAGGACCACAAAGCGCTGTCATTGCTCGAAAAACTACCGGATCGATTCTCCAGTTGCTGGCATCCTTGAAGTGCCTGGAGTTCCAGTCCACCACTGAGTTCTGGGTCCCGGGTAGGTACTCTGCTGTCACCGAGATCTGATGGTGGAGGCAGTACTGCCAGAAGTCTCTCTCCAGCTCTGCCAGGGCTCTGGATCGGGTACAACCCATCCGGCTGATGTACTGTTCCACTGTCGTGTTGTCCATCCGTAGGAGTACACAGCATGAAACTCTGTCCCTCATCAGGGACCGAATGGGAAAAGAGCCCGCCAGAAGCTCTAGGCAGTTGATATGGAGTGACAGCTCCTCCTATGTCCATCTGCCTCCCATGGTGATTGACCCACACCTGGCGCCCTAGCCCAGGCGACTGGCATCCAACCATTCCACGCCTCCATGTGATCGATCCACCACTGGAGTTCCATCCTGGCTTCCTGCGTCAGAGCCACGAGCTCGAAGCAGGTGAGACCCCTCCGGAGGTGGGAAGCTTTCAGTCTCTGCAATGCTCTGTAGTACAGCGGTCCTGGAAAGATGGCGTGTATCGATGGTGATAACAAGCCAACAGTCCTGGCCAACTGCCGTAGAGATATCCTGTCCTGTCTTAGGACCTTCCTCAGTTCCTTCTTGAGCTTGGTGATTTTCTGTTCCGGTAGATTCAGGGTCGCCGTCGTGGTGTCGATTTGGAAGCCCAGGAATAACATGCTCTGCTGCGGGACCATGTCCAATTTCTACTGGTTGATGATGAACACCAAACTCTAAAGCAGAGATATGGTGGTATTCAGATGGGAAATCAGACGGTCTCGGTACTGATCCATCAGCAGGATGTAGTCCAAATAGTTAATCAATCTGATGCCCAGGGTACGTAGATGCTCCGCCACCGGCTTGAGGAGCTTGGTAAAGCACCAGGGTGCTGATGATAGGCCGAAAGGCAGGGTCTGAAACTCGAAGACCCGCCCCTCCTCTCGGATTGGAGAAACCTGCAGTGGAGGGGAAGATGGGGACAGATAGGTATGCGTCCTTGAGGCCGAGATGCACCAACCAGTCGTCCTGCTGCAACAGATCCCAGAGGAGGTCAATCTCCTCCATCTTGAAGTGGCGATAAATCTGCCACTTGTTGAAAGACCTGAGATAGATGACTGGGCGGAATCCCTTTTACTTTTCCTCCACCAAGAGCAGATTGCTTAAAAAACCCCTGGGGCGCAGCTCTGAGTGACAAACTGCCCCTTTTGTCAAATGGTCCTTGACCTCCCGATCACCCAGGGATTCGTCCTGAGAGGAAAAGACCAGTGGACGGGGTCTGACTGTTTGCAGCGGAGTTCCGTAAAACTCTATGTGAAACCCCTTTACCGTCTCCAGAACCCAAGGGTCTGAGGAGATCCCTGCCCATTTGCGAGCAAACATGCTTATTCTCCCTCCTAAATGAAGAGGAGTTAAAAGACTGGTGCTTACCACTATATCCGCTGGAGTTGTTGTGGGCTTTTCCGCGGCCACGGTTGTTCTTGCCTTTGCCGCCACGGGAGAGGTAGAATGTTCCCTGCCAGCCATCCTGCCAGCCATTGTTTCTTTTTGCCTGGGCTCTGTTAAGGCCTTGGTAGGCCTGGCGGCAGGAAGAGCGACACTTGCCTCTTTCGGCCCCGCTAAAAATCCTTTCCAGGGAAGATTTTCTTCATAGACGCCTGCGCCTTGTCAAGAGCTGAGAACGTCAACACAAACTTTCCCAGCTCCTCGACGTAGGGATCGCTGAAGAGAGAGCCCTGGGCTAATGGGCCTGCTTCTGAGGAAGAGAGCTCCCCTAACTTAGGATCTATATTCAGGAGAAGAGAGCAGCGACGTTCTGCAGAGAGGGCGCAGTTTGCGTTGCCCAAAAGACATATCGCCCTCTGCGCCTACCCCCCCCATGTCGTCCATGGGAAGGGGTTGATCTGACTCCCTGGACCGCTCTGCCAGCTCTATGGTTTTAGTTAGCGGTCCCACCTCATCCAGGAGCTTGTCCTGACAGGCACTCTATGATCTATTGATCCCCTTCTTGGGATCCCCCGTGTATTTACTAAAGAAGGCGCACAAGTTCGGATCTATCTCTGGCGTGGCTGTGACCTTGTCGGCCAAAGATGGTCGGGGCATTCTGACCTTTGGCGGGCCCTCACCGCCTTACTAAGTGGTTGTCTGATTTTATTGCTCACATAGTCTGCCACTTTCCTGTCTGGGACCCATTCGGCAGAACGCGGTCTGAAAATACCTTCAGGGTCAAACATGTCAGGAGGGGCACCCTCCCGTCACCAGTATCGGAGTAGGATGACTGTGGGCGCCAAAACCTGCCCGAATCCTGAGTTCCATCCGAAGAGCCCTCATCGTCCTCCAAATCATCCTCCCCCGTGTTGGGGAACCCCTCTTTGGGGTCAAAATCTGTGGCGACCTCGTTGCTGGTAACCCCTGGCGGCTCTTCCTCCCGGTAGGGTACTTCCTTAAGCGTTTGCTCACTCTTATGAAAGGCTTCGGTCAGCCGACTTAAGCCTTCAGGGTGTCCCGCGTTACACTTACTGGCCTTACACGGGCAAGACGCAGTCACCCCACTAGGCCCAGCCCCCCCCTCTCCGAGTATCTCCGTGCCCTTGAAGACCTGGGCAGACAACTTATCAATGCTTTCCTGCAGGAAGGCCAACGCCTATGTAATGGCCTCAGAAAGGAGCTTGTCCACCCCTACGGGAAGGCGCTGTGGGGAGGGGCTATCCTCCTCAGAGGAATGCGAGGGCGCATATTCATGATCTCTCTGGGATTTTATTACAAGACCGGAGGCTACATTATGCATTAATCCTTTAATGCAGTCACAGACAGCCGCACTACATCACAAAGAAACCAAACAGTTCTAGAATGTAGTGTCCAGGATACTAGTAGCATGAGACGCAAACAGACTGCCTCTTTTAAATGCGGCTCACAGACAGATAAGTAACATTTTATATCTCCTACTGCTATTGTCCTAAAGACCTTGCTTACGCTTAAGAAGGGGAAAAGGGAACATCTACCCTTTCATCTTGTCTGCCCTTCGTTTCTTAATCCTGATTATCGTGCCTTTTCTTCCCTTTATTATGTTTGTGTAACGAACATCTGCCCAGCCGCTTGCGCTACCGATTAGGGGCTCTACCCCCCCCCTTCCCCTACCCCCTCCCATCGACTTCCTATTGAGGTTGTCGTCCTCTCTCTCCTACAATTGTACTTCTACACTCCTTTTATTTCTCACATGCAAGCCCTTGCCTTCCTTACCTCGCGACACCTTCCCCTTATCTGCTGCAACGCCCTAATGATTCCGTTTATCCGAGGACAAGAAGTTTGAATATTAAGCCCAATATTTTGCCGGACCTTGATGATCCGACGCGCTCGCGACACCCTAGCGAGCGCGTCACTGCCTTTGAGGAATGCACCTTAGGAACGGTGCACGCTCACAGGCCTGTATCTCAGGCTCCTTCCTCTAATCCCGACGTCTCCCTGGCAACAGCTGATCTCGAGCGAGAGGTTCAGTTACTCCGCTCGGATCAGCTGCTGCCAAAAAATGCTCTTTAACCATTTCCAAGGAAATACTCGAATATAATAACAAACAAGGAAACCCCTTTCAATTCCAGCATTATTAATTAACAAATTATTCCTCCAGCCTTGCCATCTCCTAAAAAAAAAAAAAAAAAAAGAGGGGAAATTTGATATCATTATAATTATTCAACTAATAGATATATCTATATATATATAAAAAAAAAGAGACATTAATTATTTATTTAGTATTTATACTTACCTCCAAAGATGTCAGACCTTGAATCGGACGATGCTACTGCTAGCTCACCTCTCCAAAATAATGATTCCTTCAAACAATTCCTACAAAAAGAAATGCGACACTGCATGCTATCCACCTTTAAAGAAGTGATGTCTTCCAAAAGACCTCTCCCCTCTGGTCACGATGACCCTACCTATAACACCTTAAGTCACGGGAAAAAGAATAAAAAATCAAAATACTGCGAACATCCTGATGATTACAGCACAAGAGGTCGTAGCACCTGAGTCGACCTAGCAGGTCCTAGCACCTCATCTATGTTGGGAGGCCCTTGCGCCTCAAATGAGAATGGTGCCCTTCGCGGCATAAATTTGATGGGTGCCCCTAGCGGCACAACCCGTTATGACGGGAAGGATGATGCAGATTCTGATTCAGAGGAAGAAAATTTCCACAACCCCTATGATGAATTCGTTTTGGATCTTGACGACCCAAACCAAGATCTAGATAATTTTGACAAAGGAGAATGCCCCTCTTCTTCCGAAAACATTATACTCAACCCTTTAGGAGAAGAAATGTTCTCCCCCCCCTAAGTATTTCCCACCCTAACAGCTCAAAGTGGTTTCCCCAAGAACACGTCTCTAAATTTGTTAGGAGATGGCTAAGGAACTCTCTGGAAAGAGAAACTAGAAATACCCTCAGATCAGAGTGCCCGAGACCCACAATTCACGACAAGGTCTCCCAAACCCCCAACCTCGACCCGACCTAATTAAATTCCTATTTAAACTGGGAAAAGACCCTAGAAGAGGTCTGGAGAGAGCACTCAAGGGCTGCCAAGACCATCTCCTTGACGTGCTCGGCCCTCTCACCAGGATCCTAGATCTAGCAGAGGACTCTCACATTTCAAATACCCCTCTCGACACCAATCTCATTCGCGGATGGAGCCAAAGAGCTATTGTTCTCCTTGGTAATGCGAACTCTAGTCTGAACATCGAAAGGAGGAAAACTATCCTGACAAAGATTAACCCCAAACTCAGCGACCTGGCTGAAAAAGAACCTTCGGACAACCCTAAGGGTCTCCTTTTTGGACAGGACATGATCAAGTCAATTGGCCAATATGTCGCCACCTTTACCACCCTAGATAGGGCTCAATCAAATATGAAGCGTGTCTTCAGTACAAACCTTTTTGGACAGGCCGGAAGAAGGGGCCGTTTTTCCGGCAGAAATTCACAACGGCCCTTCTCGTCCTTCAGAGGCTCTGGTAGAGGCTTCTACCCCTCCAATCAACAATTCTACACCCGTCGAACCAGAGGAGGTCCTCGTAATAGAGGCTACAGATCTTGTGGAAATCCAAACTTCTCCACTCCCGCAATTAAGTCTTCCTCCTCTTCCCTCTTCTTCCCAAGTAGGGGGCAGACTAAAACTATTCTACCACATTTAGGAGTCTCTAACTCAAGATCCTTGGGTTCTAGAGACCGTTCAGGGTTTCAAAATAGACTTTTTAGAAATCCCCTTTCAATCTCATCCCCCAAATCCTTTAACACTTTCAATCGACCACCAGAAGATCGTCGAAGAGGAAATCTCTTCGATGCTCAGAAAAGGAGCTATCATACAGGTTCCCTGGTCCTCCAAAACATTTATCAGCACCCTTTTCTTAGTTCAAAAAAAGGACAAAGGATGGAGACCAGTGATAAATCTTCGAGAGGTGAACAAATATTTAGCTTACAGACATTTCAAGATGGAAGGTATTCATCTTCTCAGAGACCTTCTTTTGAAAGGAGACTGGTTGGTAAAACTAGACCTGAAGGACGCCTACTTTACCATTCAGATGGCAGTAGAACACCAACCCTTTCTCCAATTTACTTGGAAAGAACGTCTGTACCAATTCAAAGCTCTCCCCTTCGGTCTCTCATCCGCTCCCTGGTGCTTTACCAAAATGATGAGAACTATCGTCTCGATTCTGAGAGAGAGGGGTATCCGCCTCATCATTTACCTAGACGACATTCTGATCATGTCTCAAATCTATTCCCAAATTCAAAAAGACCTCACTACCTCCATCCACCTTATCGAAAGTCTCGGTTTCATTATAAACAGAGAGAAATCTATCCTTCCAAGTCCTTAGAATTCCTCGGTTTCACCGTGGATACCTCGAACTGTCTCCTCCTCCTCCCCACCAAGAAGATCGCCAAAATTCGCAAGGAAATCAGGTATGTCCTAAAAAAAGACTCTATATCCCTACGAGAGTTAGCCCGCCTTCTAGGTCTCCTCTCATCCAGCATCCAAGCCATCTTTCCTGGGCCACTGAACTACCGCGCCCTTCAGAGAATAAAGGCGAAAGCTCTCAAGTCTGGTCTCTGGTACGAGGACTCTGTGACCCTCGACCAAGAAGGAAAATTAGAACTCTCATGGTGGCTAGAGAACCTGGATGCCTGGAATGGCAAAGCAATCTCCGGCTCTGTCCCGGAATTCGTCTTGGAGTCAGATGCGAGCCTCCACGGCTGGGGCGCTCGCTTCCTCGATCAAAACACTGGTGGCGCTTGGTCCTCTGCGGAATCTTCCCACCACATAAACTTCTTAGAACTTACAGCCGGTCTATATGCTCTAATGAGCTTCAGACACTCTCTTCAAGGCAGATCTGTCCTTCTCAAGATGGACAACATCTCCGCAGTATCGTATATCAACCGCCTTGGCGGAACCAAATCAGCAGACTTATCCGCTTTAGCGAAAAAACTCTGGATGTTCTGTCTAGAACACAAGATTTCCCTGAAGGCGGAATACCTTCCTGGGAAGTCGAATCTCTCTGCAGATTGGAACTCAAGATTCCTCTCAGATCGTACAGATTGGAAACTCAGTGTGAACGTTTTCAATACCCTCTCTCTTTTTTGGGGTCCACTAGATGTGGATTTGTTTGCAAGCAGATTAACTTTCCAGCTCCCAAAATATTTCAGTTGGATGCCAGACCCGGGAGCTCTAGCGGTGAATGCCTTTCTTCAACCCTGGTTGAACCTCCGGGGTTACGCATTCCCTCCCTTTGTCATGATTCAAAGGGTCCTACAGAAGGTCAGATTAGACCAATGTTGCCTGATTCTGATAACCCCGTTTTGGCCCTCTCAGGCTTGGTTCCCCACCACTCTCGAACTTTCTTGCGACATCCCCTTCCTCATTCCAGCGAACAAAGGTCTGGTCACCAACGCAGACGGACAAGATCACCACCTAATCTCGTCAGGGAATTTGAACCTTCTTGCTTGGAAAGTGTCAGGCAATCCAACGAACTGTCTGGCCTTTCGTCATCAGCTCTTTCCCTTCTCGGAGAATCATGGGCACCCGGAACTCATTATAGATACAACAACATTTGGAAAAAATGGGTTTGTTGGTGCATGGAGAGGAACTTGGATCCCTTGGAGGCTGCTATCGTCAATATAGTTAACTTCCTCATAGAACAATTCGACAGGGGTTTATCTTATAGATCTATTAATTGTTATAGATCTGCAATCTCCGCGGGACACTCCCTTGTCAATGGTAAAACGGTAGGTAAGAATAATATTATTTGTAGAGTGATGAAAAGTATGAGACTTAAAAGACCTCCCAGACCCAAATACCAATCCATGTGGGATGTTAAAGCTATCCTAGACCTTTTCGGTTCTTGGCCTGATAACGCCTACCTCAACAGAAAATTCCTTTCTTTCAAACTTGCTACTCTCCTATGCCTTATCTCTTGTCGTAGAGTTTCAGATGTGAAATGCCTGGATATTTCTCACAGGTCTTACGATATGTTTGGAGTTAAATTTGATATATTTAGAAGAACTAAAACCATGTCAGACTCTATTTTTTATCCTCGTTTTGACCTTTGCAAGAAATTGTGCGTCTTAGACTGTATGAGAGAATATGACTGGAGAACGAAGGACCTTCGTCCTCCAGATGCCAAACAACTCCTTATCTCATTTGTTAAACCCTTTAAACCAGTTGCTTCCTCCTCCATCTCTAGATGGGTCAAGTGTGTAATGAATCTAGCTGGAATTGACCTTTCTAAGTTCCAAGCTCATTCTCTCAGAGGTGCCATGGCAAGCAAATCCTTCTGGTCCGGAGGAAAGTTAGAAGATATTCTTAAAGCGGCCGATTGGTCTAATGCTTCAACTTTCGCTCACCATTACTGTAAACCTATTGAACACATGTCGGATGTAGTACTTCATGGCTACCAACATGCATAATGTAGCCTCCAGTCTTGTAATGAAATTGCGATTCTCCTATTAACATGACCAGAGAATCTGGATTTCATTAAAGACACGGAGGCTATCATGATCCCACCCTTTTGCTCCACTCCCTTGGTTGTTTTATTTCCTGAACTATGTACTTGAGGCTATGTAACTTTATAATATGTTTATAATTCCAGCCTTGTACCTTGATGATTTTTTACTTGTATTGCACACCAAGTTATGTCCTTACTTTTTTATTACCACTGTCCTTTTCCTTTCAGATAATTCTACATGATCATCTATCCTTCATCCTACCTCTCTTCGGAGTCGTCACTTCCTTCAATTTCAAGACCAAGTTGGATTTTACTTCTGAACTTTGTTTACTTCTTGCATTTAAAAGAGGCAGTCTGTTTGCGTCTCATGCTACTTGTATCCTGGACACTACATTCTAGAACTGTTTGGTTTCTTTGTGATGTAGTGCGGCTATCTGTGACTGCATTAAATGATTAATGCATAATGATAGCCTCCGTGTCTTTAATGAAATCCAGATTCTCTGGTCATGTTAATAGGAGAATCGCAACTGCATATCAAATGGAGGGCAGGAGCACTGAATACAAAATACACCCGTTAGGTATTGTGGACAGCCCCCTCGCCGGTGCTCCTTTGTATAAAATACTGCTTGGGGCAGTAGCAGAAGTCATAAGTCCCTAGACTGCCCGGAGCAGAGTGAGGGGCGAAAAGGATATATTGGGCTATGCCCTTCAGTACAACCGCAGCGTGGTGTCAGGCGAGGGATGGGGGAGAAAGAGGCACGAGTGAAGAACGCTCACCTTCTCCGAGCGCACACGAACCACCGGAGCGCAGCAAGCAGCTCTGTGGATCGTAAGAGGCGCGCAACAGTGCCACCTAGCCCGCCTGCGCGGGAGTCAGAAATTGACGTGCTCGGGTCAGAGAGCCTGCTGCGCAATCAGGAAGCGGTGAACACTGGAAAGTAAAAGCGCTCACACCGCTTTTCTCATTTAAGCACAAATCGATTGTAAAATATAAAAGACACACCAGAAAAGCCCTAAAGTCTAGGAAGAAGGTGTAGGAGAGTAGGGTCTGCAATCCTATGATCACCCAGATTTTTTGATTTTGCTTCATTGGTTTACGACTTTCCCTGGCTGTGGGCCTGCCAATCAGACCCACAGCCTAGCTGTTCTCTCTCGAAATTAACACACATGTACATTAGGTGCATCCACCAATTGGAACTGGGTCACCCTGTCAGTCCCTGTCTCAGCATACCACAGGTATCCAGGGCATCGGTGTACCCAGGGCCTACCAGGGGCTGCAGCATGTATTATGCCACCCCTGGATGGCCGCCCAAATCTGACACAACTGGCTGCACGACAGCTGGGGCAAAGTGGTGTAATCACCCGTTGCTGTAGGTGTAGTATTCCTACACCTAACCCTAAAATGGACACATGGATTCCTATCAGTCACTCCTATGGCAGGCCTTATCAATCCTGAAGGCAGAGTGCAGGGAAACATGTGGGACGGTGCTCTGGCGCGAGCTGAGCCCGTCGACGGCTTGCGGAACCAAGTCCTAATAGCCGTTCCATGGTGACGCGGGCCAACTACTTTTAAGTGCATTATAATCCTTGCGGTTATTTGCTAACTTTGGCATCGCATCACCTACACATGTCGAGTAAGGTGTCATACGTATTGGAATACGAACCCCTCGCCAGTTCTGGCGACGGGGTTAGCATTCCCCCCTTTTAGAGGGGCACGACATGGAAGTAACCTTGAACCCCGGTTAAAGTTGACTCAAGCCTCAGCATCACAAAATGGATGCTGCCACCAGACACAAGTCTGACCTCCTGCTGCTGGGAGACCTTCCAGCGAGGGGAGCTTGGACAAAGGGTTTCCTGTCGAGGGCGGTGTTAGCACCATCCCAGACAGGGTTTGTGTATCCCAGGTAGGCAGGGCTGAAAGGAAGGTGATTGCAAGTGGCACCCCGGTGCTCACTGTGCATAGCCCGGCTCAAACCAGTTTCGGGGCCACACCAGCCCCTGAGCTGGGGCGAAGCCGGACAAAGGATAGGGGTGTAACCACCCCCCTACTGGCTCCACCCATAGGTAGGACCTGGTCACGGACCAGCCCCTTTTCTTAGAATAAAGGTAGGAGCGAGTCCCCTTCCCAAATTGGATAATTCTGAATCTTGAACTACTTTCCACGAAAGGAACTCTTGACTATTTCTGAAGACTCTCCCTTGTGGCTAAGGAGTAGCCACCCTGCACCAGCAGGCACCACCTAAGCGCTTGCGGTTTGCTGTAAGTCTCTCCTACGGATCAAGACTGCCCAGCTCGACGAGACCCGAGTTCCCTGCCATCTCTGACCTTTTACCTACCTCATCAGCCCAGCTGAGAGTCGTAGGTGTGACGAGACCTGCGGGACCGGCCATCTTCAGAACCTGCACGACGCTTATCTAGCACGCCCACCGAGGGACCCTCGAGTGAGTGCACCTAGGGTTTGAGAAGCCCTAACCCTGAGCAGCTCCAGCACCGAAGTCTGCCTCCCCAGCATCCACGAGATCTGCGTGGGGGCCCTTCCGCTCCTTGCTGTTCACCGCGTTGTCCGACCACTTGCCGACCGGCTTGTGGCCCTCTTCACGACGCACCACGATTGTTTCATCACTAGTCTGGTTGCTCCAGATTGGCTCTTGCTCCCCTTCAACAGAGGAGTACCTCGGACCCTCCTGGTCCACTCCAGACGCCATCTTGACTCCCCCGCTTGGGTTGCCACTGCCAAGATCCGCTGCCCCATTCCTGGGCCCAGCATCATCGACAGCAGACACCTTCGTGGGACAGCTCGCCCTCCATCCTGGTCGCCGCCGCGCCTCCTGGTCCGAGGACAGCCGAGTCCGACGTCATCCACTCACCTGGTCGAGGTGACTTCAGCCGGTACCCTCCTGGTGCCCACACGATCGCTGGCTAGCGGTTGAGAACTGAGTCCCCTCTGCTTTCAGGTTTCCTTCATCACCGATCCAGGCTTGGATCTCGCTGAATATCGACACTGTTCGCCTGCCAGCAACTCTTCTTTCAGGCTCCTGAGACTACAACGAGGACTTCCGACATCTTGCCGAACCTTCCACGGCCGCAGCCTCTGGGCTAGGTAACTCGAGCATTTCGGTGCTCCATCGCAGGTTCGCTTTACAAGTGTCCAGTTCCTTTTTCGTTTAGTCCCACTGATCGGATCACTCCGGAATCAGTAACTTTAGACTTTCTAACCTCTCCCCTTCCACTTGCAGTGTAATGGTTTCGTGCCCTCGGGCATTTGTGTAAATTGTGCAACCAGAAGTATTTTCCTAAGAGTTTTGTATTGTGCTTAGCTCCCTGACTCATAAAGAGCCAGGGTAGTCCTGTTATAAATAAATATCCTTTATTTTCATAACAACTTGTGTGGTGTCCTTTCACTCAGTGTTCAAGGGGTATATGTGATGGTAAACAGCTGGCTTAACACGCCCTCTAGAGTTTAGCCTAAGACTGCTCGTATCCACGCTACTAGGATAGCTGGTCTATAAGGTTGACTTACAACCAATCATCAATAAGGGTCGTTTGGAATGATACACAGTGATCACTAGAATAGTGAGCACTACATATCAGGCCAACTTCTCACATTGGTGAGCAGCGGTTGGGATTTGAGCTTGCTGTTGTTTTACCACACACGTATCCTAAGAATATCGAAGTGAAAGATCACATAAGTACCCAGGTACATATAACTTAACTTAGAATACTCCGAGTTCTACTGAACCGGCTGTTGTAGTGTAACAGGGCTTAGCACACCCTGACTACAACTCTTAGCAAGGGATCAGTAGGTAAACACATAGTGTAGGTAGGTGCATCACTTACACCTCACTAGAAAAGCATGTCGATCCACGGAGAGTCTGCGGAGACTCCCTTAGTGGTCAGTGACCCTCCACAGGTCGTGTCACGATATGCAGCTCTTAGCTTCAAGGAGATGAGACAACTGTGTGCCTCCAGGAAGCTAAACCAGGGTTCTAACCCTACCATCACAATTCTGATAGGTCTCTTAGAGGCGTACGATGCTAGGAGGTCCTCTAACACAGGTCCCCCCAGTGCTGATGGGAACATGCCTCCCTTAGAGGGAACCCTCGGTGACCCAGACCTCGACCTCCACACAGAGGAGGAGGACGAGGAGGAGTTATCAGAAGACGAGGCAGACAAAGGTCCAGTGGTAGTCAGCAGGCTTACAAGGACCAACTTAAGCAGGCATGAGAATGGAACTGGGGGAGCCCCGGGCCCACGCTCAAGCAGGCCTAACCTTGGGAACGGACGAGCTAGGTCTCTCTCCAGAGGCTCTGGCAGATCGGTTCATACACATGTCTCTCAGGCATCTTCTCAGAGAGGAATGACGTCCCCTCAGAGAAGGGAGCATGAAGCGAAGATGAGGGAAGTCAATCTGAGGATCGAGCGGGAAGAACTTGCCCTCGCCAAAGAAAGACTGGCCCTGGCCCGAGAGCAGAAGTTAAGTGGGTTAGATCCCACTGGTGGCAGCATTCTCAATAGAGAGAAAGACAGGGGTATAGACACTAGACACCTGAGTAAAATAGTGCCCCCCTTCAAACAAGGGGACGACATCCACAAGTGGATAACTGCCTTGGAGAGGGCCTGCACTGTCCAGTGCATCCCCTCAAGTCAGTGGGCAGCTATACTGTGGCTTTCCTTTGAAGGTAAAGGAAGGGACAAGCTCCTCACTACGAGAGCTGAGGATGCTAACAACTACCAAGTCCTGAAGAACACACTGATTGATGGGTTCGGCTTAACCACGGAACAGTACCGGGTGCTGTTCCGGGACACCCAGAAAATTCAGTCTCAGGATTGGACTGACTTTGTCGATTGTGCCACTAAGGCTTTGGAAGGCTGGTTGCTGGGTAGCAAGGTTACTGATTACACAGGATTGTACAATCTTATCATGCGAGAACAGATTTTAAACAACTGTCAGAACCAATTGTTGCATCAGCACCTTGTCGACTCGGATCTGACCTCTCCCCAAGAATTGGGAAAGAAGGCAGACAGATGGGTCAGAACAAGGGTCAAGCAGAACCAGAACCAGGGTGGTCAGAAGAAAGCAGACCAAAAGGGTAGTAACAAGAACGAACAAAATGACCAGAAGTCTTCGACAGGTCCCCAACAAACCAAAGAGGGTGGGGGTCAGGCTTCACAGAAGAAGAAGACTCAAGAAGGCCAGTCAAAAAGGTGGTGCCAATACTGTAAAAGTAAGACTCACTGGTTTAGTGAGTGCACCAAGAAAGGAGGGCAAACTCCTGCCACTGCAGCCCCTAAGGCACCTGCACCCCCTAGTACAGTCAGCAGTGGTAGTGCGCCTCCCAAGGCATTAGTTGGGTTAACCTTGGGAACCGAGGGGAGTGACGACTTAGTCAGCACGCTCACTCAGGCCGTCCTTGTCTGTACAGGGGATATGGATATGTCCCCTGATGCCAGTCCCAATACTTTGGGCAAATACAGACAGACACCTTTGATTAATGGAAAAGTGGCTCAGGCCTACAGGGACACTTGTGCCAGTGTCACCATGGTGACGCCTAACTTTGTGGACCCTGGACAGATCATGCTAGGTACCAATTACCTAGTGACCAATGCCAGCAACGTCACTACCAATCACAGTATGGCAGTTGTTGATTTCTCCTGGGGAGGGGTAAGTGGCCCGAAAAAGGTTGTGGTTAGTTCAGACCTCCCCGTAGAATGTCTGTTGGGCAATGATTTGGAAACATCACAATGGTCAGAAGTGGAGCAGAGGACTCACATGGAAATGTTAGGCTTGCCAGCACATGTCCTTGCTGTGACCAGGTCACAGGCCAAAAGATGCCCCACTGAACAGGTGCTGGATCCTGGAAGAACGGACCAGACACCTTCCAAGAAGAGGAGCAGTAAGGGTAAGGCTTCGCCTTCCCCCTTGCCCCAGGTCGTGGATCAAGTCTCTGAGGAGGCTGACCTTAAAGAACTGAGGGAAACTGAGCCAAAAGAGCTTGAACCTGGTCAGGTTGAGTTTCTGGGCTCAGGGGGACCCTCCAGGGAAGACCTGGGGAAGGCACAGTTAGACTGCCCCTCGCTTGAACCCCTCAGACAGCAGGCTGCTGCTGAGGCTGCAGGGAACGCCACAGGTACCCACAAAGTGTACTGGGACGATGGACTCCTGTACTCCGAGGCAAGAGACCCCAAACCTGGTGCGACCAGGAGGCTGGTCATCCCCTTGTCTCTGAGAGGTTTCCTTCTTACCTTGGCCCACGAGATTCCCCTTGCAGGTCACTTAGGCCAGAATAAGACTTGGGACAGAATTGTTCCACACTTTCACTGGCCCCACATGTCCGAAGATACGAAGGAGTTTTGCCGCTCCTGTGTCACTTGCCAAGCCAGTGGTAAGTCAGGTGGCACGACAAAGGCCCCCCTCATACCACTACCGGTGGTGGGGGTACCCTTTGAACGAGTGGGGATCGACATTGTCGGACCAATGGAACCCCAGACAGCATCAGGGCACAAGTTTATACTGGTGGTGGTGGACCACGCCACTAGGTATCCTGAAGCTATTCCACTTAGGACCACTACAGCACCTGTGGTGGCACGGGCCCTACTTGGAGTGTTCTCCAGAGTGGGCTTCCCTAAGGAGGTCGTCTCAGACAGAGGTGCAAACTTCATGTCGGGATATCTGACTGCAATGTGGAAGGAGTGTGGTGTCAACTACAAGTTCACCACACCCTATCACCCACAATGCAATGGGCTTGTTGAGAGATTCAACAGGACCCTAAAAGGGATGATTCACGGACTACCTGAAAAGCTTCGGCGGAGATGGGTTGTCCTGATACCCTGCCTCTTGTTCGCCTACAGAGAGGTCCCGCAGAAGGGGGTTGGCTACAGCCCTTTTGAGCTTCTGTTCGGACATCCTGTAAGGGGACCCCTTTGTTTGGTAAAGGAAGGATGGGAGAGACCTCTCAGAAAGCCGGCATCGAACGTTGTGGACTATGTACTCGGTCTCCGCTCGCGGATGGCGGAGTACATGGAAAAGGCGTCTAAAAACCTTGAGGCGAGCCAAGAATTACAAAAAGCTTGGCACGACCAAAAGGCTGTCCTGACTGTGTACCAGCCTGGACAGAAGGTGTGGGTGCTGGAGCCAGTGGCCCCGGCAGCACTCAAAGACAAATGGTCTGGGCCCCACACGATCATTGAGCAAAAGGGAGAGGTCACCTACCTGGTAGACCTGGGAACTCCCCGGAGCCCCCACAGGGTGCTCCATGTAAACAGGCTCAAGGCATATGTCGACAGGGAGGGCATGGGCTTGCTCATGGCCACAGATGAGGGACAGGAGGAGGAGAGTGACCCTCTCCCGGACCTGCTCTCTCAGAACCCTGACGATGGGTCAGTAGATGGTGTTGTCTTTTGTGGCAGCTTCTCTGGACATCAACAAAAGGATTGTAAACAGGTTCTTCAATCCTTTCGACATATGTTCTCTCTGACGCCCAGTCAGACCAATTGGTGTACCCATGAGGTCGACACTGGGGACAGTCTGCCCGTAAAGAGTAAAATCTATCGGCAACCTGATCATGTCAGAGACTGCATCAAGACGGAGGTGCAGAAAATGTTGGAGCTGGGAGTCATTGAACCCTCGGACAGCCCCTGGGCTAGTCCCGTAGTTCTCGTGCCGAAACCTCACACCCAGGGCGGTAAGAAAGAGATGAGGTTTTGCGTGGACTACAGAGGTCTCAATGCAGTCACTAAGACTGACGCCCACCCAGTACCAAGAGCAGACGAACTTATCGACCGGTTGGCTTCGGCCAGGTACTTAAGTACGTTTGACCTGACAGCTGGGTATTGGCAAATCAGGTTAGCTGAGGAGGCCAAGCCCAAAACAGCATTTTCTACCCCGGGTGGGCATTATCAGTTCGTGGTAATGCCCTTTGGTTTGAAAAATGCACCTGCCACCTTCCAAAGGCTGGTGAATCGAGTTCTCACTGGGTTGGACGACTTCTGCGTGGCGTATCTGGACGATATCGCTGTCTTTAGCTCCACCTGGGAGGATCACCTGGTCCACCTGAGGAAAGTGTTAGAGGCCCTGCAAAAGGCAGGCCTCACTATCAAGGCCACTAAGTGCCAGATAGGGCAGACACAGGTTGTATACCTGGGCCACCTTGTAGGTGGAGGCCAGGTTCAGCCATTGGAGAGCAAAATACAGGCCATCCAGGACTGGGCTCCTCCAACCACCCAGACTCAGGTTCGAGCTTTCTTGGGCCTGACTGGTTATTACCGGAAATTTGTCAGAAATTATGGATCCATTGTGACCCCGCTAAACGACCTGACAAGTAAAAAGATGCCAAAAAAAGTTCAGTGGACAGCAAGCTGTCAGAAGGCATTCGATGACCTAAAGCAGGCCATGTGCACAGCGCCTATCCTAAAGAGTCCAGACTACTCCAGACCATTCATTGTCCAAACAGACGCTTCGGAGCTGGGTGTGGGAGCTGTTCTATCTCAACTGAATTTTGATGGTCATGACCAGCCCATAGCTTTTATTAGCAGGAGGCTGACCCCCAGAGAGAAGAATTGGTCAGCTATTGAGAGGGAGGCCTTTGCTGTGGTTTGGGCCCTGAAGAAGCTGAGGCCATACTTGTTTGGCACTCACTTCAAGATTCAGACCGACCATAAGCCCCTCTTGTGGCTAAATCAAATGAAGGGTGAAAACCCCAAACTACTTAGGTGGTCCATTTCCCTACAGGGGATGGACTTCACAGTGGAGCATAGACCTGGCACTGATCATGGCAATGCAGATGGGCTCTCCAGGTATTTCCACTTAGAGCAAGAAGACTCACCTGGTCAAGGTTAGCTTATTGTCCCAAAGTTTGGGGGGGGTCATGTAGGAGAGTAGGGTCTGCAATCCTATGATCACCCAGATTTTTTGCTTTTGCTTCATTGGTTTACGACTTTCCCTGGCTGTGGGCCTGCCAATCAGACCCACAGCCTAGCTGTTCTCTCTCGAAATTAACACACATATACATTAGGTGCATCCACCAATTGGAACTGGGTCACCCTGTCAGTCCCTGTCTCAGCATACCACAGGTATCCAGGGCATCGGTGTACCCAGGGCCTACCTGGGGCTGCAGCATGTATTATGCCACCCCTGGATGGCCGCCCAAATCTGACACAACTGGCTGCACGACAGCTGGGGCAAAGTGGTGTAATCACCCGTTGCTGTAGGTGTAGTATTCCTACACCTAACCCTAAAATGGACACATGGATTCCTATCAGTCACTCCTATGGCAGGCCTTATCAATCCTGAAGGCAGAGTGCAGGGAAACATGTGGGACGGTGCTCTGGCGCGAGCTGAGCCCGTCGACGGCTTGCGGAACCAAGTCCTAATAGCCGTTCCATGGTGACGCGGGCCAACTACTTTTAAGTGCATTATAATCCTTGCGGTTATTTGCTAACTTTGGCATCGCATCACCTACACATGTCGAGTAAGGTGTCATACGTATTGGAATACGAACCCCTCGCCAGTTCTGGCGACGGGGTTAGCATTCCCCCCTTTTAGAGGGGCACGACATGGAAGTAACCTTGAACCCCGGTTAAAGTTGACTCAAGCCTCAGCATCACAAAATGGATGCTGCCACCAGACACAAGTCTGACCTCCTGCTGCTGGGAGACCTTCCAGCGAGGGGAGCTTGGACAAAGGGTTTCCTGTCGAGGGCGGTGTTAGCACCATCCCAGACAGGGTTTGTGTATCACAGGTAGGCAGGGCTGAAAGGAAGGGGATTGCAAGTGGCATCCCGGTGCTCACTGTGCATAGCCCGGCTCAAACCAGTTTCGGGGCCACACCAGCCCGTGAGCTGGGGCGAAGCCGGACAAAGGATAGGGGTGTAACCACCCCCCTCCTGGCTCCACCCATAGGTAGGACCTGGTCACGGGCCAGCCCCTTTTCTTAGAATAAAGGTAGGAGCGAGTCCCCTTCCCAAATTGGATAATTCTGAATCTTGAACTACTTTCCACGAAAGGAACTCTTGACTATTTCTGAAGACTCTCCCTTGTGGCTAAGGAGTAGCCACCCTGCACCAGCAGGCACCACCTAAGCGCTTGCGGTTTGCTGTAAGTCTCTCCTACGGATCAAGACTGCCCAGCTCGACGAGACCCGAGTTCCCTGCCATCTCTGACCTTTTACCTACCTCATCAGCCCAGCTGAGAGTCGTAGGTGTGACGAGACCTGCGGGACCGGCCATCTTCAGAACCTGGACGACGCTTATCTAGCAAGCCCACCGAGGGACCCTCGAGTGAGTGCACCTAGGGTTTGAGAAGCCCTAACCCTGAGCAGCTCCAGCACCGAAGTCTGCCTCCCCAGCATCCACGAGATCTGCGTGGGGGCCCTTCCGCTCCTTGCTGTTCACCGCGTTGTCCGACCACTTGCCGACCGGCTTGTGGCCCTCTTCACGACACACCACGATTGTTTCATCACTAGTCTGGTTGCTCCAGACTGGCTCTTGCTCCCCTTCAACAGAGGAGTACCTCGGACCCTCCTGGTCCACTCCAGACGCCATCTTGACTCCCCCGCTTGGGTTGCCACTGCCAAGATCCGCTTCCCCATTCCTGGGCCCAGCATCATCGACAGCAGACACCTTCGTGGGACAGCTCGCCCTCCATCCTGGTCGCCGCCGCGCCTCCTGGTCCGAGGACAGCCGAGTCCGACGTCATCCACTCACCTGGTCGAGGTGACTTCAGCCGGTACCCTCCTGGTGCCCACACGATCACTGGCTAGCGGTTGAGAACTGAGTCCCCTCTGCTTTCAGGTTTCCTTCATCACCGATCCAGGCTTGGATCTCGCTGAATATCGACACTGGTCGCCTGCCAGCAACTCTTCTTTCAGGCTCCTGAGACTACAACGAGGACTTCCGACATCTTGCCGAACCTTCCACGGCCGCAGCCTCTGGGCTAGGTAACTCGAGCATTTCGGTGCTCCATCGCAGGTTCGCTTTACAAGTGTCCAGTTCCTTTTTCGTTTTGTCCCACTGATCGGATCACCCCGGAATCAGTAACTTTAGACTTTCTAACCTCTCCCCTTCCACTTGCAGTGTAATGGTTTTGTGCCCTCGGGCATTTGTGTAAATTGTGCAACCAGAAGTATTTTCCTAAGAGTTTTGTATTGTGCTTAGCTCCCTGACTCATAAAGAGCCAGGGTAGTCCTGTTATAAATAAATATCCTTTATTTTCATAACAACTTGTGTGGTGTCCTTTCACTCGGTGTTCAAGGGGTATATGTGATGGTAAACAGCTGGCTTAACACGCCCTCTAGAGTTTAGCCTAAGACTGCTCGTATCCACGCTACTAGGATAGCTGGTCTATAAGGTTGACTTACAACCAATCATCAATAAGGGTCGTTTGGAATGATACACAGTGATCACTAGAATAGTGAGCACTACATATCAGGCCAACTTCTCACAGAAGGCATGACGGAACTTAACTGATGAGGCAGCAGTGAAGAAAAAGGAAGGATCATGATGCTGATTATAATATATGGACTGTTGGTGAACGTGGTTACTCCCGGTGTTCATGGGAGTTTTAGTTTATTAATGTGTGTTTTTTTTACTTTATCTTTGAAAATGCTGTTAAAGAGTGAAGAAAGTAATGCATAATCCTCACCTTGGGTCCTCACATAGAATTCAAATTGTGCAAATATTCGTGACAAGAATTTTCAATTCTATGTCAGGACCAGAGGCGAGGATTATGCATTACATTCTTCACTCTTTATTAACATCACATTCAAAGATAAAGTAAAAGAAACACATCAATGAACTACAACTCCCATGAACACTAGGAGTAACCATGGCCACCAACAGTCCAATCGCCTAGCAGCCCGATAGTCCATATAATAATACCAGTGTCGTAGTCCTTCCTCTTTCTACACTGCTGCCCCGTCAGTTAAGTCCCTTCCCTCCTTCCTGCCTTGGGTAGATAGTTTGAGGATTTGATTGATGGGTTACTGTGCTTGATTGAACAAATTGTTTAACGATCTGCAAGTGCACTCTGCTCAGCGGTTAATCTCCGCTTCAATTCCCTGCGCAGGAGGCTCTTTGGCGCAAGGGCGTCTCTTCTTTATTCCGAACGGGTGCGCTAGGTGGCTCTATTTCATGCTTCCAACGCATTTAATTGCACCAAAGAGCAGCTAGGAGCACTCCGGTGGTCGGGTTTGCGCTTGGGGGGTTAGAGAGGCCCGCCCCGCTTGTGCCTACTTCCCTCCCAACCCTCGCCTGACACTGCAAAGCGGTAAGAAAGAAGGGCTTAGGACATATACCGCATTAACTTCTCACGCATTGCTGTTTCACCGCTTACCTTTCTAATTGGCAATTTGTGGTCTAAATTTTAGAGCACCGTTCGAGGGGGCTGCCTGCCCTAATTTTTGGGGCGTATATTACTGGCTCACCACGTAAGGCTGGTAAGCGTGACGCAGGGTATCTTGAAGGCTTTAGCCGGCTGGCTGAAGTCTTTCAAAAGAATGCACAAACGCTTAAAGAAGCACCCTACTGGGAGAAGGACATACCCAGTGCTACCAGTGACGAGGTTGACACAGATTTCGACCCTGAAGAGGGGTCCCCCGACATGGGGGAGGGTGATTTTGACGAAGAAGAGGGTTCCTCTGACAAGACACAGGACTCGGGCAAGTTTGGTGCCCACAGTCTACCAACTACGACCCTGGTGAGGAGGACGGCGCCCCTTCTTACATGTTCAACCCTGAAGGTATTTTTAGGCCGCATTTTGCGTAGTGGATCCCTGACAGGAAGGTGGCTGAGTACGTGGGCACCACAATTAGACAGCCTCTCAGAAAGGAGGTGAGAGCCTGCCTCAGGTCAAAATGCCCTAGTCTGTCACTGGCCAACAAAGTCACAGCTACCCCCGAGATAGACCCCAATCTGTGCACCTTCTTCAGTAAATACATGAGGGACCCCAAGGAGGGGATCAATAGATCCTGGAGAGCCTGCCAGGACAAGCTCCTGGACATGGTGGGACCGTTAATGAAAATCATAGTGCTTGCTGAATGGTCAAGGATGTCACGTCAGCCCTTTCCCACGGACGACGTGGCGGGGTGGGCGCAGAGGACGGTATGCGTCCTGGGCAACGCCAAATGCGCCCTTTCAGCAGAACCTTGTTGCTCTCTCCTCCTGAAAACAGACCTTAAGTTGGGGGAACTCTCATCATCTGAGGCAGGTCCTGTAGCTCTCTTCGGCGACCCCTTTGTCAAGGAGGTTGGGAAGTTTGTCTCGACGTTCTCAGCTCTTGACAAAGCCCAGGCGTCGATGAAAAAGATCTTCCCTGGAAAGGATGTTGGCAGGGCCGGAAGAGGCAGGGGTCGCTCCTCAGGCTGCCAATCCTATCAAGGCCCGAACAGAGCCCAAGCAGGAGAAACAATGCCTAGCAGGGCGGCCGACAAGATACCTTCTACCCCTCACATGGCAGTAAATGAAAGAACAACTGGGGCCGCAGAGGGGCCCACAACAACTCTGGTGGATACAGTGGGCAGCACCAATCTGTTAACACCCCTTTGGTTGGGGGGAGAATGACCTTATTTTTTTGCAAGTGGGCAGAGATCACCTCAGAACTTTGGGTGCTGGAGACAGTAAAGGGGTACCACATAGAGTTCTACAGAACTCCAGGTCAATCGGTCAAACCCCGTCTATTGTTTTTTTTCCTCTCAGGACGAATGTCTCACAGACCTGGAGGTCCAGGACCTTCTGACCAAAGGGGTAACATCCCAGGGAATTCTTAAGCAACCTGTTCTTAGTGGAAAAGAAGTATAAGGGCTTCTGGCCCGTCATCAACCTCAGGTCCTTCAACGAGTGGCTGGTGTACTGCCACTTCAAGATGGAGGGGATCCATCTCCTCAGAGACCTTCTGCGACAGGACGACTGGTTGGTGTGTCTCGACCTCAAAGACGCCTACCTGTCTGTCCCCATTTTGCCCCCTCACTGCAGGTTCCTCCAATTCAATTGGAGGGAGCAGGTCTTCGAATTCCGGACCCTCCCGTTCGGCCTGTCATCAGCACCATGGTGCTTTACTAAACTCCTCAAACCAGTGGTAAAACACCTACGGACCCTGGGAATCAGGCTTATTATTTACCTAAACGACATCCTGATGATGGATCAGTCCTGAGTACAACTTATTGCCCACCTGAATATTACTATAACTCGACTTCAGAGTCTGGGGTTCACCATCACCCAACAGAAGTCGGACCTGCACCCGCAGCAGAGCATGCTATTTTTGGGCTTCAGGATAGATTCCAGGTCGGCGACTCTGAATATACCGGAGCAGAAGATCATCAAGATCAAGAAGGAGCTGAGGAAGGTTCTCAGGCGGGACAGAATCTCTTTACGTCAGCTGGCCAGGATGGTTGGTTTGTTATTGTCCTCGATACAGGCCATCTTTCCAGGACCGCTGCACTACAGAGCATTGCAGAGACTGAAGGCTTCCCACCTCCAGAGGGGACTCCCTTACTGCGAGCTAGTGTTTCTGGCACAGGAAGCCAGGACAGAGCTCCAGTGGTGGATTGACCACATGGAAGCATGGAAGGGACAGGCGATCTTTGGCTTGCTGTGAGAAGTTGGCCTGGCAGATGCTGGTCACCAGTTATAGTGGCCACCTTGCACCAGTCCAATTCGACTCTTATGGTAGATAGGTTTAAGACAACCTTTTAAAGAAAGCTATCCTAGTGGTAGCTGTGGAGAGCAGCCTTCAGGCTAAGTCTCTGAGGAATGTAAAGCAGCTTGTTTTACCTTATAATCTCTTGAATTACCAAATGAAAGAACACCACACAGGTATATATATCAAATATATATGTATTTATTTCTAGACACACTCTACTAATCTCTTTATGAGATTAGAAGTCAGGAACACATTCAAATATCAACGTTTCACAATAAGTTAAGCACAAATATGGCTGGGGCCCTAGGGGCGTACCAGACCATATACTAAAAAGGAGGTTTAGGAAAGTCGACTTGCAAGGGGACAAGGCCTAGGGCCTGTAGAATCGCTGGAGCTTCACTAATGCAGCAAAAGCAGGTAAGTAAAAGACCCACGGGAGACGCGTGCAGTGTGAGAACACAGACGCGGGTTCTCTATTGATTTCAATGGAGCAAGTCGCGGTTGGATTTTTAAAGTTTTAGGGTACTTCGAGGAAGTCTACAAGCAAGCCACTTACAAGGTAAGTAACTTGAGGGCCAACACACACTAGGGCACCGGAGTGCACGAGTTACCTCACCCAGGGAAGCTGGGTGCATAGGTGTCTTTTGGTGTCGCGTCGCGTCGCTGTTTTCTATGGAAGCCAAAGAAGATTTGCTGCTTGCGAAGACTGAAGAAGTGTCCGGTGGAATCCAAGGCTGGATTCAAGGTGAAGAAGACCTGAAAGCAGAAGGGACAGTGTTCACAATCACTTGCCAGTGACCCGGGGCCAGGAAGATGGATGCCCACGGATGTCGGGTGATTTCAGGTGATCAAGGGTGTTTTGACTCTTCGCTCACGAGGACCAGGAGGGATCGATGATGACCAGCAGCTGGATTCGGAGTGTCCCACGACGTCTGCAGCTGACTGAGGTGTCGGCAACCGGATTGGAACCAACAAGCCTTGGCAACAGCAAGTCTTGTGAAAAGTGAATTAAGTCAATGGTGCAGACCAGCAAAGTCTGAGGGACTCACCCAGCGAGTGTAAGTGAGGGCAGGGCTTGAGCAATCAGGGGAGCTATTGGGTTTGGTCAGAAAGTCTTCAGGGGACCCACAAGCCAATGGGCAAGGGATCGCGAAGACGCCTCATGCGGAAATGCTTCACAGGAGCCCACGGTCACTCGGGATGGGGTAGGCCGCTGATTTTCGGTGCACAACCTGCTGGAGGCTTGGGTCACAATTGGTCCAAAGCAAAAGTTCGTAGAACATTGTGAAGGGGTTGCACTCGACAATAGTGCACGGTACCCAGGTATTGCTGTTCCTCATCACTCGTGGGGTCCATTCGCCTCAGCTCTGCTGGGGACTCACAATGGCCATCGATAAGTCAGGAGATCCACTTCCGGGGCTGCAGGGACTTCGGGCTCCAGCGGGAGTTGGAAAGTTTGCGACCGTAGATTCAAGTTGTTGGTGCCTGCCAAGCAGGGGATCACTCCTTGACTCCAAGGAAGATTCTTCCGTCTTCCAAAGGTAGTGGAACGTCGAAGGACCAGGATTTTTCTTGTAAAGCGTCGTCCAGGGATATCTAGTTTGCAATGGCAAAGGTTCTCTATCTTATACTAAAAGAAAGGGAGGGACTAGCTTTATGACCACTCCTCTGGGAGGGTCAGGGTAGGGGGTGGTTACACCCACTTCCCTTTGTCCAGTTTCGCGCCAGAGCAGGGACAGATAGTCCCTGAACCGGTTTGAGCTGGCATATGCACAGAGGAGCCTACTGCTGCCCCAGTGCAGGACTTCAAAGCACTCTAGGAGTGCACCCACCCAGCCCCAATACACTAAATCCTGTCTGGAAGGTGGTGACACCTCCCTGTGACAGGATGCCTATTGTTGGACCTCCTCCACTGTGAGTTTCGGTCAGCAGCAGGAGGGCAGCCCAGTGTCTGTGCTGGTGGCATCCATTTTGTGATGCCAGGGCTCTTTCATATTTCTACCGTGTTTCCACAGTGGGTACATGTCGTCCCCTCTAGAAGGGTGGGATCATACTCCCACACCAGTTACTGGTGTGGGGGTATGATTCCAAGTTGTTTGACACCAAACACGACATGTTTTGATGCAGTCATTCCAAAGTTAGAATTTACCGGTAGGTTATAATGCACTTAAGAGTATATGGTTTAACCGCATCCACAAACAGCCACAGGGAATAGACCCTGCCAGCTGCAGAGGGGCCCTGCTCATGCAGAGGCACCCCCTCACATTGTAAACCACGCACCCTGCCCTCAGGATTGATAGGGCCTGCCTTAGGGGTGACTGATAGGTTTCTATGTGTGTGTATCGTGAGATCTAGGCACCTATACCTCAGTGAGGAGTGCTAACACTACCTCACCCAGGCTGCAGTAGCAGGCCTGTGGTGTCAGATTTAGTCTGCTTCCCAGGGGTGGCATAATACATGCTGCAGCCCCTGGTAGGCCTGTGAAGTGCCTATGCCCTTGGTACCTAAGGTACCATACACTAGGGGCTCATAAGGTACCACAGTATCCAATCACTAGTGCATCTAATATGCACTCCAAGTTGTTTAGAGAGAACGGAGAGACTGGGGCCCTGATTAGCAGGGACCCAGCCAGACTATAGCCAGAAACCAGTGTTAACATCAGAAAAAAAAAGGGGGCAACATAAGTGCAGATCCTACTCTCTTACACAACCCCCCCCCAACGCAGTGACACTAAACTAACCTTGACCAGTTGAGTCTTCGTGTTCTAAGTGGAAATACCTTGAGAGTCCATCTGCATTGGCATGTTGGGTCCCAGGTCTATGTTCCACTGTATAGTCCATCCCCTGTAGGGAAATGGACCACCTTAGCAGTTTAGGATTTTCACCTTTCATCTGTTTGATCCCTAGGAGGGGCTTGTGGTCAGTCTGAACTATGAAGTGAGTGCCAAACAAGTATGGCCTCAGCTTCTTCAGGGCCCACACCACAGCAAAGGCCTCCCTCTCTATAGCTGACCAACGTTTCTCTCTAGGGGTCAGCCTTCTGCTTATAAAAGCTACTGGCTGGTCTTGACCTTCATCATTCAGTTGAGACAGTGCAACTCCCACACCCAGCTCAGAAGCATCTGTTTGGACAATGAACATTTTTGTGTAGTCTGGACTCTGTAAGATGGGAGCAGTCCACATGGCCTGCTTCAGGTCATCAAATGCCTTTTGACAGCTAGCTGTCAACTGAACCTTTTTTGGCATTTTCTTAGAGGTAAGATCATTTAAGGGGGTCACTATAGATCCATATCCCTTAACAAACCTCCTATAGTACCCAGTCAGGCCTAAAAAGGCTCTCCTGTGTCTGGGTGGTTGGAGCTACCCATTCTATTATGGTCTGGATTTTGCTTTGCAATGGTTGAACCTGGCCTCCACCTACAAGGTGGCCCAGGTACACAACCTGGCTCTGCCCTATCTGGCACTTAGTGGCCTTGATAGTGAGGCCTGCTTTTTGCAGGGCCTCCAAAACATTTCTGAGCTGGACCAGGTGATCCTGCCAGGTGGAACTAAAGACAGCAATATCATCTAGATAAGCTGAGCAATAAGTTTCCATACCGCTCAGAACTTTATTCACCAACCTCTAAAAAGTGGCAGGTGCACTTTTCAAACCAAAGGGCATCACCACAAAGTGATAGTGCCCACCAGGGGTTGAAAATGCTGTTTTGGCCTTGGCATCATCAGCTAACTTGATTTGCCAGTAGCCAGCTGTTAGGTCAAATGTACTCAGATATTTGGCTGAGGCCAAAGTATCAATGAGCTTATCTGCCCTGGGAATTGGATAACCCAGATCTGTGACTGGGGGTGAATGTTTTGCCAATGTGCAACATTCCGTCCATCATCTTGTGTGTTTTGCTGTTCGCCCTATGTGGGAAGGGTATGCCCAGACGTGGGTCCCGTGCTCACTACGCCACTGGAGTCAAGCCATCTTGGTTGAAGAGGGGTTAAAACCTCGAAACCAGTCCTGGGATGCTTGATTCTGGTCCAGGGAAGACATGGCTTGGCAGTTCGGGCTAGACTGTTCCCATGAGGCACAGGGCCAAGACTGATTTGCATATAGCCATGTCTGAACTGGGGTGGCGTGGTGAGCAAAATAACGATGGATTAAACCCAGATCTGTGACTGGGGGTGATTGTTTTGCCAATGTGCAACATTCCGTCCATCATCTTGTGTGTTTTGCTGTTTGCCCTATGTGGGAAGGGTATGCCCAGACGTGGGTCCGTGCTCACTAGGCCACTGGAGTCAAGCTATCTTGGCTGAAGAGGGGTTAAAACCTCGAAACCGGTCCTAGGATGCTTGATTCTGGTCCAGGGAAGACATGGCTTGGCAGTTCGGGCTGGACTGTTCCCATGAGGCACAGGGTCAAGACTGATTTGCATATAGCGATGTCTGAACTGGGGTGGCGTGGTGAGCAAAATAACGATGGATTAAACCCAGATCTGTGACTGGGAGTGAATATTTTGCCAATGTGCAACATTCCGTCCATCATCTTGTGTGTTTTGCTGTTCGCCCTATGTGGGAAGGGTATGCCCAGAAGTTGGTCCCGTGCTCACTACGCCACTGGAGTCAAGCTATCTTGGCTGAAGAGGGGTGAAACCTCGAAACCGGTCCTAGGATGCTTGATTCTGGTCCAGGGAAGACATGGCTTGGCAGTTCGGGCTGGACTGTTCCCATGAGGCACAGGGTCAAGACTGATTTGCATATGGCCATGTCTGAACTGGGGTGGCGTGGTGAGCAAAATAACGATGGATTAAACCCAGATTTGTGACTGGGGGTGAATGTTTTGCCAATGTGCAACATTCCGTCCATCATCTTGTTTGTTTTACTGTTCGCCCTATGTGGGAAGGCTATGCCCAGACGTGGGTCCCGTGCTCCCTACGCCACTGGAGTCAAGCTATCTTGGCTGAAGAGGGGTGAAACCTCGAAACCGGTCCTAGGATGCTTGATTCTGGTCCAGGGAAGACATAGCTTGGCAGTTCGGGCTGGACTGTTCCCATGAGGCACAGGGTCAAGACTGATTTGCATATGGCCATGTCTGAACTGGGGTGGCGTGGTGAGCAAAATAACGATGGATTAAACCGAGATCTGTGACTGGGGGTGAATGTTTTGCCAATGTGCAACATTCCGTCCATCATCTTGTGTGTTTTGCTATTCGCCCTATGTGCGAAGGGTATGCCCAGACATGGGTCCCGTGCTCACTACGCCACTGGAGTCAAGCTATCTTGGCTGAAAAGGGGTGAAACCTCGAAACCGGTCCTAGGATGCTTGGTTCTGGTCCATAAAGACATGGCTTGGCAGTTCGGGCTGGACTGTTCCCATGAGGCACAGGGTCAAGACTGATTTGCATATGGCCATGTCTGAACTGGGGTGGTGTGGTGAGCAAAATAACGATGGATTAAACCCAGATCTGTGACTGGGGGTGAATGTTTTGCCAATGTGCAACATTCCGTCCATCATCTTGTGTGTTTTGCTGTTCGTCCTATGTGGGAAGGGTATGCCCAGACGTGGGTCCCGTGCTCACTACACCACTGGAGTCAAGCTATCTTGGCTGAAGAGGGGTGAAACCTCGAAACCGGTCCTAGGATGCTTGATTCTGGTCCAGGGAAGACATGGCTTGGCAGTTCGGGCTGGACTGTTCCCATGAGGCACAGGGTCAAGACTGATTTGCATATGGCCATGTCTGAACTGGGGTGGCGTGGTGAGCAAAATAACGATGGATTAAACCCAGATCTGTGACTGGGGGTGAATGTTTTGCCAATGTGCAACATTCCGACCATCATCTTGTGTGTTTTGCTGTTCGCCCTATGTGGGAAGGGTATGCCCAGACGTGGTTCCCGTGCTCACTACGCCACTGGAGTCAAGCTATCTTTTCTGAAGAGGGGTGAAACCTCGAAACCGGTCCTAGGATGCTTGATTCTGGTCCAGGGAAGACTTGGCTTGGCAGTTCGGGCTGGACTGTTCCCATGAGGCACAGGGTCAATACTGATTTGCATATGGCCATGTCTGAACTGGGGTGGCGTGGTGAGAAAAATAACGATGGATTAAACCCAGATCTGTGACTGGGGGTGAATGTTTTGCCAATGTGCAACATTCCGTCCATCAATTGTGTGTTTTGCTGTTCGCCCTATGTGGGAAGGGTATGCCCAGACGTGGGTCCCGTGCTCACTTCGCCACTGGAGTCAAACTATCTTGGCTGAAGAGGGGTGAAACCTCGAAACCGGTCCTAGGATGCTTGATTCTGGTCCAGGGAAGACATGGCTTGGCAGTTCGGGCTGGACTGTTCCCATGAGGCACAGGGTCAATACTGATTTGCATATGGCCATGTCTGAACTGGGGTGGCGTGGTGAGCAAAATAACGATGGATTAAACCCAGATCTGTGACTGGGGGATTAATGTTTTGCCAATGTGCAACATTCCGTCCATCATCTTGTGTGTTTTGCTGGGAATTGGATAGGCATCAGTCCTGGTGACTGCATTGAGGCCTCTGTAGTCAACACAAAACCTCATTTCTTTCTTAACACCCTGGGTATGAGGTTTAGGCACAAGGACTGCTGGACTAGCCCAAGGGCTATCTGAAGACTAAATCACACCTAATTCCAATATTTTCTGGACTTCAGTCCTGATACAGTCCCTGACATGGTCAGGTTGCCTGTAGATTTTACTCTTGACAGGCAGACTGTCTCAAGTGTCCACCTCATGGGTGCACCAGGAAGTCTGACTTGGGTTCAGGCTAAACATATGTCTGAACTGCTGCAGAACTTGTCTGCATTCAGTTTGCTGATGGTCAGTGAGGCTGCTTGCCAAAGCAACACCATCTACTGACTGTGAGAAGTTGGCCTGGCATATGCTGGTCACTAGTTCTAGTGGCCACCTTGCACCAGTCCAATTCGACTCTTGGTAGATAGGTTTAAAGACAACCTTTTAAAAGAAAGCTATCCTAGTGGTAGCTGTGGAGAGCAGCCTTCAGGCTAAGTCTCTGAGGAATGTAAAGCAGCTTGTTTTACCTTATAATCTCTTGAATTACCAAATGAAAAGACACCACACAGGTATATATATGAAATATATATGTATTTATTACTAAATATACTCTACTAATCTCTTTATGAGATTAGTCCCAGGTAAACATTCAAAAGATCAACAGTTCTCAATAAATTAAGCACATAAATCACTGTAGCCCTAGGGGCGTACCAGACCATATACTAAGTAAATGGTATAACAAATTCGACAAGCAAAATGAAGAGGCCTAGGGCCTTGGGAATCGCTGGGGCTTCACTGCTGTAGTGTTTTCAGGTAAGTAATCAGCCCACAGGAGGCGCGTGCAGTGTCTAAACACGCATGCGAGTTTCTCATAGACTTCAATGCAAAAATGTTGCGATTTGTATTTTAAAGTTCTAGGGCACTTCTGAGTGGACAACAAGCACACAACTTACAGGGTAAGTATTTCGATAGCCAATGCACACTTGGGCACCGTAATGCCAGAGTTACCTCACCCAGGGAGTCCGGGTGCACAGGTGTCCTTTGGGGTCGGGTCGCGATGCTGATTTCAATGGGAATCGAGGTGTTCTTGCTGCTTGTGTCGTCGAGAGAGGTGTCCGTTCGGTTACAATGATGGATTGGAGTTGCAGGCGACCTAGAAATTGAGGGGACAGAGTTCAGCGTCACTTGCCAGTGACCGGTGGCCTTCAGGATAGATGACCACAACTGTTGCGTCGCTTTCGTCGCTGATGGTGTTTTGTCTCTTCGCCCACGTCGTCCAGGAGGGATCGAGGACAATCAGCAGCTGGAGTTGGAGGGTCCCACGACTTCTGCAGCTGTTGGCGGTGTCGGCACTCAAACCTTGGCAACTGCAAGTCTCGTGTAGAGTAAAGATTGTAGATGGCTCAGACCAGCAAGGTCCGAGGGACTTACCCAGTGAGGGTAAGTGAGGGTAGGCCCAGAGCAACCAGGCCAGCCCTTGGAATAGTTGAGGATGTCTTCAGGAGGGCTACTAGCCAACGGGCAAGCAACCACAAAGACGCCTTTGCAGGAAAACTTCAGCAACAGCCCACGGTCACTCGGGACGGGGTAGGCCGCTGATCTTTGGTTCAGTACCTGCTTGGGACTTGGACATTAAGTGGTCCAAAGCACAGGTTTGTAGTTTGTCGTTCAGGGCTTGCACTCGAAATCAGTGCAAGGTTCCCTGGTATTGTCGTTCCTCGTCACTCGTGGGGTCCAGACGCCACAGCTTTGCTGGGGACTCAAAATGGCCGTAGAGAGGTCAGGAAATCGACTTCAGGGGACGCAGGGACTTCGGGCTCTGGCGGGAGCGGTAAAGTTTGCAACCGTTGTTCAGTCCTTAAGGTGCCTGCAAAGCAGGGGAGCCACTCCTTGGCTCCAAGGGAGATCCTTCGGTCTTCTAAAGGTAGTAGAACGTTGAAGGGACCGGATTCTTCTTCGTAGAGCGTCGTCCAGGTGTAATCTGAATTGCATTGGCAATATTTAGTATCTTATACTGTAAAGATGGGAGGGACTAGCTCTACGGCCACTCCTCTAGGAGGGCCAGGGTAGGGGGTGGTTACACCCACTTCCCTTTGTCCAGTTTCGCGCCAGGACAGGGGCAGAGGCCCCTGAACCGGTTTGAGCTGATATGCACAGAGGAGCCTACTGCCCCCCCAGTGCAGGACTTCAAAGGCACTCTAAGAGTGCACCCACCCAGCTCCAATACACTAAATCCTGTCTGGAAGGTTGTGACACCTCCCTGTGACAGGAAACCCTTTGTTGAGCTCCCTCCACTGCGAGTTTCGGTCAGCAGCAGGAGGGCAGCCCGGTGTCTGTGCTGGTGGCATCCATTTTGTGATGCCAGGGCTTTAGAAGATTTCTACCGTTTGGTACAGTGGGTACATGTCGTCCCCTCTAGTAGGGTGGGATCATACTCCCACACCAGTTACTGGTGTGGGGGTATGATTCCAAAACGTTTGACACCAAACACGACATGTTTTGATGCAGTCATTCCAAAGTTAGCATTAACCGGGAGGTTATAATGCACTTAAGAGTATATGGTTTAACCGCATCCACAAACAGCAGCAGAGAATAGACTCTGCCAGCTGCAGAGGGGTCCTGCTCAGGCAGAAGCACCCCCTCACATAGTAAACCACGCACCCTGCCCTTGGGATTGATAGGGCCTACCATAGGGGTGACTGATAGGTTCATATGTGTGTGTATGGTGAGATATAGAAACCTATACCTCAGTGAGGAGTGCTAACACTACCTCACACAGGCTGCAGTAGCAGGCCTGTGGTGTCAGATTGAGAATGCTTCCCAGGGGTGGCATAATACATGCTGCAGCCCCTGGTAGGCCTGTGAAGTACCAATGCCCTAGGTACCTAAGGTACCATATACTAGGGGCTCACAAGGTACCACAGTATCCAATCACTAGTGCATCTAATATGCACACCAATCATTTTAGGGAGTAAGCAGATAGGCTGGGGTCCTGAATAGCAGGATCCCAGCCAGACTAGTCAAAATCCACTCAAACACCAGGAAAAAATTGGGGGCAACCATATAGTCAGATTCCACCTTCCTACATAACCCCCCCCCCCAAACGAAAGGAGATAAGGCTAACCTTGTCCAGATAAGCCTTTATTTCCTGAGTGGCCATATAAGGAAGAACCTGCACTAGCATGGTTGCTCCCTGTCTCATGGTCCACTTGGGAAATTCTACCCCAAGGGGTTCTAGAGTTTCTCCAAAGTCTAGGGAAATTACCTGTATTGGTTTTTGGGTCAGAGGTGGGCTGGTGGGGTGTCTGAGTCTGGAAGTGAGGCCCTATTTGGGTTGGTCTCAACCTCCTCAGATCACTGGCCACTATGGAAGCCTTTCTGCCCATGACTGTGTCATATCTGGCCCTAAGGGTCAACCTCTGGCTGCCTACAGCTGGGGGTTGGATCCCTTTGGTTGGAATAGTGGAGGGCACTGGAAGATTTGGGGCAACTAGGCCCCAGGTTTTCCTGTGTTCAACAACATCCATTTGAGGGGTGCCTATACCTAGGGGTAAGGGGGATCCCTCAGGTTGTAGAGGAATTTTCACCTGGCTAGAACTACTCTGCTGGGTGTCCCTAATCTGCTGATGAGGGGGTTCCTCTGGACAGGGGCCCATTAAGGGTCCACTGACCTCCCTGACCTCTGCAGCCCTGGGCTGACTGAGGCAGGGTAGAGAGGGGCAGGATACCTGCTCCAGACTGGGTACCACCTTGGAAGGATCCCCTGCCATCAGAGAGGTGACCAGGCCAGGCCTGTCCACTTCTGGGGCAGTTACTTCACAGGGGGCAGGATCAGTTCCCTTAGAAACTTGACCCTCACCCTTGGTCTGGTGGGGGGAGGACTGTTCCTCTCCCCCTATGCTCTCTGTTTGGGTAGAGTGATCCATAGTTTCAGGCTTCACTCCCCTTACTTTCTCCTGGGGTGGAGGTGAGGCCCTCAGGGTCTCATCCACTCTCTCAGGGATGCCTAACATGCTTAAATGGGCAATGCGGTCTACCTCAGCCCAGGCTGAGATCTCTAGATCATTCCCCAGTAAACAATCTACAGGCAAGGTTGGGGACACTGCCACTCTCTTGGGGCCAGTGACCCCTCCCCAGCTGAGATTTACTACTGCCATGGGATGGTCTGTCCTAAGTCCATCAATGTTGGTCACCTGGTAGCTAAACTCAGGTAAAAGCTGTTCTAGGGGCACTAGTCTCCTTGTCACCATGGTGACACTAGCCCCTGTGTCCCTGTAGGCCACAGCCTTCTGACCATTGATCATAGGCTCTTGTCTGTACCTGCCCAAGATATTGGGACTCATGGTAAAGTTGGCAAACCCCATGCCACCATCACAGACTAGAGTTGCTTGTGTAGGGGACCTGGTTAGGCCAGAGTCCACCTGTGTTCCCCAAGAAAACCCAACTAAGTTTTTGGGTGCACTCCCACCACCTGGGGGATTACTACTGGTAGTAACAGGAGGTGTTGGAGCTGCTTTGGGAGGAACATTCTCTTTATTGCCATTCTTTGGACAGCTGGAGTCAGTTTTCCAGTGTCCAGGTTGCTTGCACACACGGCAATGTGGTTTCTTATGGGAAGAGGAAGGATTTTGGGACCCACCCCCAGAACTTGGTTTTTGGGGCCCTTCAGAGGACTTATCTGTTTTGTCATCCCCACCTTTCTCTTTGGGCTTAGTGGAATCTTTCTTCTGGTCACCACCTTGGTTCTTGGGCCTAACCCTGGTTCGGACCCATTTGTCTGCCTTCTTTCCCAATTCTTGGGGAGAGGTCAGATCAGAGTCCACCAGGTACTGGTGTAAGAGTTGGTTTTGACAATTATTAAGGATCTGCTCTCTCATAATCAAATTATACAATCCCTTAAAGTCAGTGACTCTACTGCCAACAATCCAACCCTCCAGAGCCTTGGTAGCACAATCTACAAAGTCCACCCAATCCTGAGTCTGTGCTTTCTGGGTATCCCTGAACTTCAACCTGTACTGTTCAGTGGTTAAGCCAAACCCATCTATCAAAGCACTCTTCAGGGATTCATAGTCATTAGCATCCTCTTCTCTAACAGTGAGGAGCTTGTCTCTACCTTTATCTGAAAAGGAGAGCCACAAGATTGCTGCCCACTGTTTCTGGGGGACCTGTTGAACTTTACAGGCCCTCTCCATAGCAGTTATCCATTTGTGGATATCATCCCCACTCTGGTAGGGAGGAACAACCTTGGACAGGTTCCTATGGTCAGGAGTATAATCTCTGTTTCTAGGTACACTGTTGCTGCCACCAGGGGCATCTAACCCCTCCTTCTTTGAAGCTCTTTGGAGCTCGAAGGCTTCCCTATCTAAGGCCAGTTGCTTGGCTCTGAGAGCAAGCCTAGCTTCCTCATACTGTAGCAACTTGTACCTTCTCTCAGAAGAGGTCTCCCTGGGAAAGTTGGAGTTCTTCTGTGGGACAGATTCTCTTCCAGAGTGGTATGAATGGTCAGATTCCCTTGAGAGGGACCTAGGCCTCTCTCCCACTCTGTCAGTTCTCTTAGGGAGAATTCCTCTGTTCCTTTCAGACTCTTCTGAGTCTGGCCCTTCAATCACAGACTCCAGGTCATCTTGATTTTCATCATCAGACCCAGAGACTATGTTTGACCCACCCCCTGATCCAGACCCACTTGCTCCTAGAGCTTGTTTCAGGTCATCTGCTACTAGCAGATCTATCAGGTGCTGTGATGAGGGACTCCTGCCCACCCTCAGTCCTCTTTCAAAGCATAAGGCCTTCAGGTCAGTGTAGGCCAGGTCTTTGTACTGAGCTGGGATGGACCCACTGGCTCCATCCTGGTGAGGCATACTAGTGTTGTGCAGTGTTGTACTACCTACACTAGTTGTGGCCTACTAAACCTAGCTTGAGCTGTAGCAAGGGTGTGCTTATCCCTTTACACACAGCTCTAAGTTCAGTAGAACATATTGATACTAGCTTGACTTTATATGTACCTTGAGTACCTTAAGTGGTTTTCAGTTAGTAATTCAAATTGAGATTTTCTGGTAAAACAATGGCAAGCTGTAATCCCACCGCTGCCACCAATGTGAGAAGTTGGCCTGGCATATGCTGGTCACTAGTTCTAGTGGCCACCTTGCACCAGTCCAATTCGACTCTTGGTAGATAGGTTTAAAGACAACCTTTTAAAAGAAAGCTATCCTAGTGGTAGCTGTGGAGAGCAGCCTTCAGGCTAAGTCTCTGAGGTATGTAAAGCAGCTTGTTTTACCTTATAATCTCTTGAATTACCAAATGAAAAGACACCACACAGGTATATATATGAAATATATATGTATTTATTACTAAATATACTCTACTAATCTCTTTATGAGATTAGTCCCAGGTAAACATTCAAAAGATCAACAGTTCTCAATAAATTAAGCACATAAATCACTGTAGCCCTAGGGGCGTACCAGACCATATACTAAGTAAATGGTATAACAAATTCGACAAGCAAAATGAAGAGGCCTAGGGCCTTGGGAATCGCTGGGGCTTCACTGCTGTAGTGTTTTCAGGTAAGTAATCAGCCCACAGGAGGCGCGTGCAGTGTCTAAACACGCACGCGAGTTTCTCATAGACTTCAATGCAAAAATGTCGCGATTTGTATTTTAAAGTTCTAGGGCACTTCTGAGTGGACAACAAGCACACAACTTACAGGGTAAGTATTTCGATAGCCAATGCACACTTGGGCACCGTAATGCCAGAGTTACCTCACCCAGGGAGTCCGGGTGCACAGGTGTCCTTTGGGGTCGGGTCGCGATGCTGATTTCAATGGGAATCGAGGTGTTCTTGCTGCTTGTGTCGTCGAGAGAGGTGTCCGTTCGGTTCCAACGATGGATTGGAGTTGCAGGCGACCTAGAAATTGAGGGGACAGAGTTCAGCGTCACTTGCCAGTGACCGGTGGCCTTCAGGATAGATGACCACAACTGTCGCGTCGCTTTCGTTGCTGATGGTGTTTTGTCTCTTTGCCCACGTCGTCCAGGAGGGATCGAGGACAATCAGCAGCTGGAGTTGGAGGGTCCCACAACGTCTGCAGCTGTTGGCGGTGTCGGCACTCGGATTGGAGCCAACAAACCTTGGCAACTGCAAGTCTTGTGTAGAGTAAAGATTGTGGATGGCTCAGACCAGCAAGGTCCGAGGGACTTACCCAGCGAGGGTAAGTGAGGGTAGGCCCAGAGCAACCAGGCCAGCCCTTGGAATAGTTGAGAATGTCTTCAGGAGGGCTACTAGCCAACGGGCAAGCAACCGTGAAGACGCCTTTGCAGGAAAACTTCAACAACAGCCCACGGTCACTTGGGACGGGGTAGGCCGCTGATCTTTGGTTCAGTACCTGCTCGGGACTTGGACATTAAGTGGTCCAAAGCACAGGTTTGTAGTTCGTCGTTCAGGGCTTGCACTCGAAATCAGTGCACGGTTCCCTGGTATTGTCGTTCCTCGTCACTCGTGGGGTCCAGACGCCACAGCTTCGCTGGGGACTCAAAATGGCTGTAGAGAGGTCAGGAAATTGACTTCAGGGGATGCAGGGACTTCGGGCTCCGGCGGGAGCGGTAAAGTTTGCAACCGTTGTTCAGTCCTTAAGGTGCCTGCAAAGCAGGGGAGCCACTCCTTGGCTCCAAGGGAGATCCTTCGGTCTTCTAAAGGTAGTAGAACGTTGAAGGGACCGGATTCTTCTTCGTAGAGCGTCGTCCAGGTGTAATCTGAATTGCATTGGCAATATTTGGTATCTTATACTGTAAAGATGGGAGGGACTAGCTCTATGGCCACTCCTCTAGGAGGGCCAGGGTAGGGGGTGGTTACACCCATTTCCCTTTGTCCAGTTTCGCGCCAGGACAGGGGCAGAGGCCCCTGAACCGGTTTGAGCTGGCATATGCACAGAGGAGCCTAGTGCTCCCCCAGTGCAGGACTTCAAAGGCACTCTAAGAGTGCACCCACCCAGCTCCAATACACTAAATCCTGTCTGGAAGGTTGTGACACCTCCCTGTGACAGGAAACCCTTTGTTGAGCTCCCTCCACTGCGAGTTTCGGTCAGCAGCAGGAGGGCAGCCCGGTGTCTGTGCTGGTGGCATCCATTTTGTGATGCCAGGGCTTTAGAAGATTTCTACCGTTTGGTACAGTGGGTACATGTCGTCCCTTCTAGTAGGGTGGGATCATACTCCCACACCAGTTACTGGTGTGGGGGTATGATTCCAAAACGTTTGACACCAAACACGACATGTTTTGATGCAGTCATTCCAAAGTTAGCATTAACCGGGAGGTTATAATGCACTTAAGAGTATATGGTTTAACCGCATCCACAAACAGCAGCAGAGAATAGACTCTGCCAGCTGCAGAGGGGTCCTGCTCAGGCAGAAGCACCCCCTCACATAGTAAACCACGCACCCTGCCCTTGGGATTGATAGGGCCTACCATAGGGGTGACTGATAGGTTCATATGTGTGTGTATGGTGAGATATAGAAACCTATACCTCAGTGAGGAGTGCTAACACTACCTCACACAGGCTGCAGTAGCAGGCCTGTGGTGTCAGATTGAGAATGCTTCCCAGGGGTGGCATAATACATGCTGCAGCCCCTGGTAGGCCTGTGAAGTACCAATGCCCTAGGTACCTAAGGTACCATATACTAGGGGCTCACAAGGTACCACAGTATCCAATCACTAGTGCATCTAATATGCACACCAATCATTTTAGGGAGTAAGCAGATAGGCTGGGGTCCTGAATAGCAGGATCCCAGCCAGACTAGTCAAAAACCACTCAAACACCAGGAAAAAAGTGGGGGCAACCATATAGTCAGATTCCACCTTCCTACACTGACCCATCATCAGGGTTCTGTGAGAGCAGGTCAGGGAGAGGGTCACTCTCCTCCTCCTGTTCCTCATCAGTTGCCATGAGCAAGCCCATGTCAGCCTGTCATGTCTCGCTAGTCTCCCCGTTTCCTGTTGATCGGAAGCGAGGCGTTCTCCAAACAGGACGAGACTCCTCCCACTGAAGTCCCCCTAGCAGGTTAGCTCTCTAGCTGTTGGAGATTCAAACAGCAAACGTCACCCGCCAGCCGGCACTTCCGGCAAGATCCACATATCAGGACCGAAGACGCCCACATCGGCGCTTCGTATTCTACCACGGAGCTTCGCAGGAGCGTACGCGAAGGCTCCACCAGCAACCAGACTCGCTGTCCGGACCGCGCACGGGCGCCCAAAGTTCCCCAGCGTCCGCGACTCGTGCACCCTGCACGGAGTCGTGCTTCCTTGTCTCTCACGCCAGCGCAGGAGCGCTTCCAACTTTCCCTCACGACTCGTGCGACGGCACGAATTCGCGCTTGCTTTGCCCCTCGCATTAGCGCAGGAGCGCTTCCAACTTTCCCTCACGACTCGTGCGACGGCACGAAGTCGCGCTTGCTTTGCCCCTCGCATTAGCGCAGGAGCGCTTCCAACTTTCCCTCGCGACTCGTGCGACGGCACGAAGTCGCGCTTGCTTTGCCCCTCACATTAGCGCAGGAGCGCTTCCAACTTTTCCTCGCGACTTGTGCGACGGCACGAAGTCGCGCTTGCTTTGCCCCTCACGTCAGCGCAGGAGCGCTTCCAACCTTCCCCCGCGACTCGTGCGACGGCACAAAGCCGCGCTTGCTTTGCCCCTCACGCCAGCGCAGGAGCGCAATCAACGTGTGCTGCACTTCCCATCAACGAATGGATTTGCTCCTCACAGACGTTTAAAGCAGTGTGGAGATTCGGATCTCCGACTTTCTGCAGTGCCATCGTAGACGCACTCCATTCCAGGTGACGACTTGGGGCTCATGTCTTGTGTTGCCTGTGTTTGTTTCCTTTAATTAGCGCAGCTGTTACTCCTTCCTCTACTCTCGCCCTTAGATGGTGCCGACACAAGATCCCAAGAACCACAGAGGTTCCCCACCACGACACCCACCACATTGACCTCACCCTTCCTTTGGCAGCCTCCCCCGGTCCCCTCTTTTAACCTGGTCAGTGGTATTCGATCCTTCCGGGTAGAAAAGGGTGCAGGAGGTGGTTGTCCACGTCGTCCCCGTGGGAGCTCTCCACAAGTAGAAGGTAAGACTTGTGGGGACCTGACACAGCCCTGTCCACATATGGTTTTAATCTGTTGACATGGAGCACCCTAAGGGGGCTCCTGGGAGTTCCAAGATCCACCAAGTAGGTGACTTCTCCCTTTTTCTCAACAATTGTATGGGGGCCACTCCACTTGTCTTGGAGAGCTGCTGGGGCCACAGGCTCCAGCACCCACACTTTCTGTCCTGGCTGATAGACAGTCAGTACAGCCTTTTGGTTATGCCAAGCTTTTTGTAGTTCTTGGCTTGCCTCCAGGTTTTTGGTTGCCTTCTTCATGTATTCAGCCATCCGGGAGCGGAGACCAAGTACATAGTCCATCACATCATGTTTGGGAGGTTTGAGAGGTAATTCCCAGCCCTCCTTCACCAAACATAATGGACCTCTGACAGGGTGCCCAAACAGAAGTTCAAAAGGGCTGTAGCCAACCCCCTTCTGTGGGACCTCCCTGTATACAAACAGAAGGCAGGGAAGTAAAAGGTCCCCTTTTCGCCTAAGCTTTTCTGGGAGGCCTTTAATCATTCCCTGTAGGGTTTTGTTGAACCTTTCAACTAACCCATTGCATTGTGGGTGATAGGGAGTAGTGAACTTGTAGTTTACACTAGGGGTGGGCGGAAAATTCCGTTCCGCCAGCGTAGAATAAAAAAGCAAGCCACCCCGGCTCACGGGCCCGGTCCTTGCTTCTGAAAGCAGCCAGGCCGGGGAGAGCCTCCCTGGGCCCCGGTGGACCCCTGTCTCCAGCGCCCGGACCCTCGGCTGGCTTGCAGGACGGGGGGCTCCCGCACCCCGGGCCCTGCCGGACGGAGCACGAGCCCCGGGCCCGGTCCCAGCTTCAGACCCCTAGCCAGGCCGGGGAGAGCCTCCCCGGGCCCCGGTGGACACCCTTCCCCAGCGCACGGACCCTCATCTGGCTTGCGGGACAGGGGGCTCCCGCACCCCGGGACGGAGCCGCACCCTGGGACGGAGCTCCAGCACTGGGCCCAGCTTCCGAACCCTAGCCAGGCCGGGAAGAGCCTCCCCGGGCCCCGGTGGACCCCCTTCCCCAGCGCCCGTACCTTTGGCTGGTTTGCAGGACCGGGGGGCTCCCGCACTCTGGGACGGAGCCGCACCCTGGGACGGAGCTCCAGCACCGGGCCCAACTTCCGGACCCTAGCCAGGCCGGGGAGAGCCTCCCTGGGCCCCGGTGGACACCCGTCCCCAGCGCACGGACCCTCAGCTGGCTTGCGGGACAGGGGGCTCCCGCACCCCGGGACGGAGCCATACCCTGGGA